>NC_090801.1:17040553-17340553 GCF_036512215.1 Solanum lycopersicum | reverse complement strand
CATACTCATTTTCAATGTCGTCTTCAAACTCATCTGGAGACTCATCTTTGAATTTCTCTTCATACTCATGTTCAAGTTATTGAGTAATAAATTATTCCAAAGGCACATCAATAAATGTTTCTGGTAAATAAGTCCTTGTTAAGAGAACTTTACCATTATCTTTTTGTATAGATGGTCCCACTGAATGTACAGATGGCTCATTTTCATTACTTTGTGAGAGATTAGATTCAACTTGATCACTCATGTTAAACAAATCTCTTGGAATAGTCTTCATAACATAATGTCTATCTTGATCATATGGATCTTTGACATAAAAGAATGGGTGTACTTGAAATCCAAGCACAAAAGGCTCTTTTTGAGAGCATCTCTTGTTAAAATAGACATAAGTAAGGCCGTAAGTATCATTTTCAACGTCATACCAATAACACTTGAATAGAAAAACCTTAAAATAACCGTAATAGTCTAACTCAACAATATCAACTATTCTACCGTAATAAGTCAAAGCTGCAACAATCGAATTTTTATACTTTGAGCTTGCAAAACTTGTAGTTGAGGAAACTGGTATAACACCACTATTTTGTGTTTTACTCCTTGCATCACACTTCCTAACATGGAATCTATATCCATTGATGAGGTACCCAGAATACCTTTTTACAACAGAATTTGGTCTTTTAGGAAATTGTTCGATCAAATCAGGCACATTCTCTTGCAAAGCACGAGTTTCAAACCATTGAGGGAAGTTTTGACAATGACTCTTGGCCTTGCTGCATTTAGATCTTCGTGGCTGATTATTTAACTCTTGCTCATGCTCTCTGCACACCATGAATTTTTTTTTGTTAAAACAATAAATAAAATAAGTTAAAAATTAATTATACAAAACGAACACCATATCAAAATTAAGGTACCCAATACATCCTTCAACCTCGTCACAATTTCCAAATAAGTATGCATGAGCCTGACTAAGTGACTTTTCATCAAAAATGAATGGATCAGTTTTCTTTGCTCTTAAAGGAACTCCTTTGTTAGGAAACAAAGTCATAGCTTCTACATCACTTGGGTCACATTCATCATTATTCCGGGATCTTCTGTTAAATCTTGTATGCACGCCCCCACGTAGATATGTTGAGAATAAATTCATACAGTATATTCCCACTCGTGTCTCCGCTTTGCAACCTTATGTATAACGTCTACTTCGGATGTATGATTTGAATGAACCTACTTCTCTTTATGTGGAATAAATCTATCTATTTTAAGCTGGACCTCCTAATCTGACTTCATTTTCAAAATGAATAGGTAAATGAATCATTATATCAAAAAATGAAGGAGGAAAAATTTGCTCCAACTGATTTATTGTTTCTATGATCTCTGCTTCTAAGTAATCAAGTTCCTCCAATGTGATTACTTTATCAAAGGAATAGTCACATGATCATGAAGAATACTTTTAATTGGTATTGGAAGCAAGTAATGCAACATGAAATGAGCATCATGAGTTTTATAATTAAACATTTTTCTTTCATCCAATTGCACACACCTAGATATATTGGACGCACTACCATCAGGTAGCTTGGCTGTCTTTAAATAGCCACAAAAAATTAATTTCTCTATGTTTGTCATTGAGAAGCATGCCTTCACCAAATTTGTTGTCTTACTATCTTCTGTATCTTTTGGATGAAGGTTCTTCCTGATTCTCATATGTTCAAATCATGTCGGTCATTTGCATGATCCTTTGTTTTGCCAGAAATATCTAAAAGAGTTCCAAGAATGCTATCAACTATGTTCTTCTCTATGTGCATTACATCAAGGTTGTGGCGTAACAAGTTGTTCTTCCAATAAGGTAATTCAAAAAAGATTGACCTTTTTTCCATTGTCCATCATTTGATATCTTTCTCTTCTTTCCAAACACATTTTCAAAATCTTGTAAGATATTAATCACATCATTACCCTTTAATAAAGATGGAGGAGCCCTAAATTAAGTTTATCCATTGAAAGATTTTTTGTTAGATCTCCATGGATGATCCATGGGTATAAAAACACGATGATCCATGTAGCACATTTTTCGACTATGTTTAAGATAGCGAGAATTAGTGCCATAGTTACAACAAGGGCTAAGAAAACTTACCTTTTGTACTCCATAAATAACATAGAATACGAAGGGAAGTCATTGATTTTCCACATAAGAGCTACCCGCATTTGAAAAGTTTGATTTCTTGAAGAATAATATGTTTCAACACTAGAATCTCACAATAATTTTAACTCATTTATCAATGGTTGCAAGAAAATATCAATGTCAATTCCAAGTAATCGCGACCTAGGTATAAGTAAAGAAAGTAATGAATACTCAGATTTTATGCACATCCAAGGTGGAAAATTAAATTATACACCATCAACATAATTGGCCATGTGCTATGTGAT
This sequence comes from Solanum lycopersicum, assembly GCF_036512215.1. Lineage (NCBI taxonomy): Eukaryota > Viridiplantae > Streptophyta > Magnoliopsida > Solanales > Solanaceae > Solanum > Solanum lycopersicum. Next base: position 17,338,141 of record NC_090801.1, on the reverse strand, counting down.
ATACTAATGGTCGAAATGGTTTGAACCCATCACTTGACAAGACAAGTCTCACATTGCGAGAATATAGTGCGAAATGTGGATGCAACCTATCAAAATCTTTCCATGTTATACCATCAGCGGGATGCCTTAACTTTCCATATTTAGAACGCTCCTCATCATGCCACCTCAAAGAATCTGTCGTGTTTGAGCACAAAAATAGTCTTTTGAGTCGAGGAATTAATGGAATGTGTCTCAATGTCTTTGCTGAAAATCAAAGTTGTTTTTTTGAAGGCTCAAGCGCACGATCGAATTCAGGAGATTTAATATATCGTAAAGCTCCACAAGTATGAAAAAATTCATCATCCTTATGATTATTCCTGATCAACATGCACTCATTGGGACATGCATCAATTTTATCATAATCAAGACCAAGATTCTTCACCATAGACTTGGTTTTATTGTAAGATGGAGGATGTTCAACTTGGGAATCGCCTCCTTTAATGACTCCAAAAGAGAAGTGAATGATTCATTGCTCCATCCATGTAGACACTTTAACAAATATAAACGAAGTGCGAATGATAATTTGGAGAATCCTGTACAGCCAGAATATAATTCTTTGTTTGCCTCATCAAGTAAGTTATAGAATTTCTTGGCATATTCATTTGGACCGTCATAAACTCTTCACCCTATGCAACATCTCTTAATTAATTATTCAGCAAATCATTAATATCATCATGAAAGCAATCCATATCATCGTCAACATTCAATTTAATATCCCATTCCCCATGATTGATCCATCTAGTATAACACTTAACAAATCCATAGAATATTAGATTATCATACATTATATTCCTTTGTGTCCAACAAATATTACAACATTTTGCACATGGACACTGAATTTCCTCTCCTATTAGATCTTTATATGAGTAAGCAAAATCTAGGAAGTATTCAACACCATCAATATATTATTTGCTATACCTTGCTAAATTCATCCAATCCTTGGATGGGATATTTGAACTCCTAGAAGTTCAAGATATTATATATTTAATATTTTATGAAGAATCATTAAATCATTAATTGCTTCACAAATAAGTGTTAGAAGTCACGTGTAAGTTATCAGAATCATGTGTTATGAGATGATAAAAGTTTCTTACCTAGTCATTGCACTTGTGCTATGCCAAATCAAACCTTCAAGCCTCCACAAATGTTTTTGAAGTGTATGATACTACCAAGATAAAATAATTACAATTAATATGATAGATACAATTATGAAAGAAAGTTACTAATAGGATAGAAAAAATTAAACGAACAAATCACGATTAAGAAATTCTATCGAGAAGCAGGTTCAAGTTGTAAACAACATTTTAAAGAAGTTCAAATACTTTATTTAGAAGACCAAAAGTACAATATATTGTGAAAATGGCTTGTATGTCGTAAAGAACATAAACTGTAATAGTCCAAGTCTAATTGACAAGGTACTGTCCACTTTGGACCTAATTAGTATTTAGTGGTGTCAGTAGAATGCACTCATACATAAAGTACATGATGAGAACACTGTTTTCAGAAGCATTCTACAATATATATATATATATATATATATATATATATATATATATATATATATATATATATATATATGAGATAGAAAAGGAAAAGGATATAATGGGTTATCGCCAAAGCAATTGGTGACCAAATATAAATCCTTGAGCCTCTATTCCTGAAATTATTGAAGTAATAAAGTTGAGATCGAGTACGCTAAAAGATGATTAAGAAATAATATTTGCAGGTTACTCACTACAGGGTATTGATTACAAATTTACAATAGTATGGGAATGTAACATAGCAAAGGTCTACAATATTAGGCCACTCCAAGGTAAAAACATATTAAAAGAAATGTTCCATATTGAGGGATAGAAGCCTACAAAGAGAGGACGCAACAATAAATCAATAATATGACAAAAGCAATTGAACATATGAACTAAATATCTTCTATGCAAGTTGAGAATGAACAACTGATAGACCTTTTAAGATAATAAGTACAAAAGGTCATAAAGTAGACATATGACCCTTTCTAGTAGTTATCCATCTACAGATTTATATTATTTTCCAAAGTGCTCGATAGAATTAAAGCACATAAGATAATATTAGGACCTTACTAGTAAGACTATAGAAAAACGAGGATCAAGCCACTAAAGAACCTTTTTTGGCATGGGAAACCCTTACAGTAATTTTATTACTAAATCCTTCGTGAAAAGAGAAAACCATCATGATAATCTTTGTTCTATCTTCTCTAACTCCCTCACAAGATCCTACATACTTCAAACATTACCATAGAGATCTGCATATCACTTGCTATTGACAACTAGTATTCTTTTATGGCAGTAACTGCAAGAGGGGGTGGTCATGTAAGTCATGTGGCTTTTAGTTTCCATAGAATGTTAAGTAAAGTCATTGTGTACCTTATACCTTCAAATCGCAATTGCTACCCTTATTAAACCGCTGACAACTTGTAGCATAAATTGAAATGATGCATGTTAGGTTTTAGTACACATGGAAAAGCTCCAAAAAAAACTACTTAGACATCTGTAGCATGGTTCATTATAAGTATAAAAAATAACTCCAATAGAAAGCCCTATTGGCAAATTAATTTCTATCTAGTTATCACAAGTATTAGAAATGGGTTTACATAGATAAAGAGGACCAAAAGATTTACAAAAATTATGATCTCCCATTGTTTCTTTGACTGGACCTGATTTAGTGAACCTAATAAATATTCATACCATACACAGCCATCATCAAATACAGGGTAAGTTTCTATACACACATATATCCACCCAACAACCCACAAACACCTTAAACTATTTATTGTACTAACTACATACACAGGTTTTCAACCATAAAAACTGCCTTAGGAAAAGATAAAAAAATCTTTAAAATAATCACAGACTCTAACACTTTAGCCACTACTATGCATCTCAATTCATTAACATTATATGATAATATAGACGCCTCATTACCGGAAACCATAAAAAACATATTCTCGTTGAGAAATCATAACTAAACGCACTATCTACTTACACACAACATATGATATGCACAATACTTATTAAAACATTTTAAAATCATTTTCTATGAATGACAGTATAACCAATATGATTATTTATTTATGGAGGAATGTGCAGACGTATCTGTTCCAACGCGTACACGGAGAAGTATTACCAGACAAACCATACGGCACAATACAAGTACATCTCTTACTGTTGTGTTCTACTTTTAGCACCTCGAGAATGTTATGCTATATTGACTATTTGGAGTTATTTGAGTGATTGTCAGTGTCAAGTGTTGTATTTCTATTGTTTGTTTGATTAGGCTATATAGGTGACTTCGGGAACATTCTTTTATTACCACAACAGGAAGTCGTGACAATTGCAGGAGCTAAAGTAAGATAGGAAAATGCCTGTGATAAAAATTTACCGTTGCAACTGTTTGATAAAAAAAAGTTATCTGATGTAAAATACCACCTTAACTTTTAAATGATTTCTTTGATGTGAACTTAGTGCGATAAAAACACTCATAAATTATACAATGCATCCCTTGGGAGAATCTGGTAGTGCTTATTTGGTAATATGATTTTCTTTTAAGAAGAATTTATGAAGACTAAAGTCTGATATTTTTTTCACAAAAACTAGAGATTCATATCTTTTCCACAAAATAATTAAACAAAGTTCACTACTTCCAATCAAAAGCAAGGATATCAAAGCTGGATCGTTATTAGTTGTAGACTTGGAAACCAAACTAGATCATTTAATTGAAGGCTACTACACACAACTAAATCAAAAGCATTTTTTGGATGATATATTTAAAAAAATCCCTTGATATAAATACCTCTATGTCTATGTCTAAGTTGTTCAAAGTCTTCACCTTCGATGCTTCACTTTACTTCAACAACATACATAATCACATATACACATAACCCCTGTATTCAGTACATGAGTTTAGTATTTGTGTACCCAATACTTATAATGTCTACCACCAAACTTATGTGACAGGTTGATAAAATACATGGAATTTTAGCCCTCCGAACTACACATGTCAATAGTGCAGCGTCATTATGTAGTATGAGGAGCGGACGGAAAAAAGTAAAAAACCCTAACAGTAGTATGTTCATTTACAAAATACATAAAGGTATGTTTGGAAGTTCTCTTCAATCTTATCAAGGTTTACCCATGTTTACAATAGTGTCTTCATATACTTGTATCTCTAAAAAAGAAAAATCTTGTCTGCTCAATATACTAAGGCTAGCCTTGACATTCAGATTTTTTTCAATTTCTTCAACTACTTTTGATTTTCAGCTATAACAACCCCAATCTAATCAATTACTTCTAAACAAAAAACAAAAATTCATAAATTGACTGATTTTAGTACTATATGATTAGTAGAGAGTAAAAAGAAATTTCAGTTGTACAATATTGGTACTTACACTTGACGAAATTGGTTCTTCGGCTTACGGTCTTCAGCTCAGCAACAGTTCGTCAGCAACAGTTCAGCTCCTCTGATTTTCAGCTCAGCTCTTCATTCTTTATCTTCCTCTCTTTGATCTTCAGTATCTACTCATCGATTTGAAGTTGTAAAGAAGAAAAATTGTGTGGATTTTTCCGATAGGAAGGACTTGAAGCTACCGTTCTGGAGAAGAGAAATAACCCCAATTTGTTTTGTAATTCTCAAATAGGAAAGTTTTTAATAACGTTTTATCAATTATTTTTTTTTCCAACAAAAATATGGGAGGGAGTAAGAAAATGTCGGAGGGAATCTAATATTTTAGTGAATTTTTTTAGGCCACATATCTAAAGTCTTGTTTTTACAATTATAAAAATTGGACCCTTTAAAAGTGTGGCCATATATATAAATAATTGTTGCCATTAATTTCATTCTATGACAACTCTTATAACGTTTAGCCTATACCATTAAAGGTTCCACTTTACAAGTGTTGCCAATATAATTGTTGTCAAAAGTTAAAAATTTAGGCTACATTTTAAAAGTGTTCCAAAAAATATTTTAGGCAACACTTTTCAAGCGTTGCTCAGATTTAGTGTGGTCATAGGCCTAAAATGGTGTAGTGTCAACATGTTAATTGTGAATTTGACTTCATAAAGTGAGATAAGAAACATGGTAGAAGTCACTTGTGAGGTTTAATGTTTAGCCTTATAATGGAAAGTTGAGTCTCTTCAAAAGGATATACGTAGAGTCTCTTGAAAACTATGTGACTTGTATGGTTTGGACAACATGATTATAGGCTCACTCTTAAAAGATGAAATCATGTGCATCTAAGTATCATGTGTGTGCCTATGGTTTGTATTGTTTTTTCCAAATGATGCTTACTGTGAAGGTGAGTACTATGTTAAAAATTGACATTTTGTGAAATGGCTTCCTATTTGTTGTGATGTGCTTTGTGTGACTTACCATTTAGACTTCACTGGGAAGGAAACATGGGTATGCCTTTTTTTAAAGGTTGAGAACTTCTCGTTTTAAAAAGAATTTGACCTTGTACTTGGCTTAGGTGTGAACTCATGATGCATGTAAGTGTGTTGAGGAGAAGTACATTCCTCCATGGACACCACTAAACATGGTATGGTTGAGTATGAACTTCATGGCACTAGGTCTAACTAATAAAGATCTTTGTTGATTTAACTAACTCAAGTCTATCTGCATTGAAGTATGAGTGCCTACTTAATCTTGAGTATTGTTAAAATCTGCCTAAGTGTGGCTAAAAGAATAGTTGAAAAATCAGATCTTTATGAATTTAAGTGTAATGACCATGTTATGACTAGTATAAGGATGTTCCTCCTATAACCATGATAATAGCCTTTGTGTTTGATGCATTAAAGAGTGAGTAAATGAAAGTTTTGCTTGCTTGTGTGCATGAGTGCTAAAATGATTTGAAATTCTATTCCTTGTAAGTTTGGTGAATTTACTCCTATTTGATGATGTTATGAATGTGATGAACTTCCCTATGATGCATTGAAGCTCTTGTTGTGACTAAAGTGTCCGAAGTGTCATTCGAGGACGAAAGTTCCCAAGAGGGGGATATTGTAAGACCCCCAAAATGAGTTAGGATGTCTATATCCTAACATGTTTGTGATAAATTTATAAGGTCATAAAATGAATTATAATATGGTTTAGAGGCATTGTGTAAATTTGAGGTGATTTGGAAGTCAAACGTCAAAGGATGGACAACACGTTCGACGCCTAGTCACATATGTACATCATGTAATTTACGTGTTTATAATTGTATGTGATGATCTTATTAAGTCTTAAAATGATTTATAATGATGTTTATAAACAGTATATGGAGTTTCGTGAAGTTTGGATGTCAAAAGTCCAAGACGTTTGAAAGTTAGCCCTTGAGACGTTTAAGTATGTCTTGGTGGTTTCTAGTCTGTTTGGACGTGTTACGTGTATTTGTTTTGGGTGAAGCTAATGTGGAATGTATATAAATTTTTAAGGTTTGTATTCATGTTTGAAACGTATTGGTACGACTTCTAAAGGGCCCAACAAAAGGGACCACAAGAAGGACCCAAGGCTATCGAGACACTGCCTTGGCAGTGTCAATTGATGAGACCAATGCACGCTTCGTGGGTTGACTCATGCCCGTCGATGGGGAGTGTCAATGGTCACTTATCCCGGGGAAGGTTTGGAAACTTGAAAGCCTCAGACCCAATCGACGAAGGGCACAAAATGTCCCATTGATGGACCAACACCCGGTTGATTGGGTCCGTCGATGGTGGCCTGCAACTACTGCCTTGCGCACTGTTTTATGAAGGGGTGAATGGGAAATTCACCCCAAGTCCTAAACTCACTCTAATTGATTTATTTACATATTTTTGGGTGTATATAATTAATCTAAAACAAGACCAACCCATTCCCAATCCCATTCACTCAAATTAAACCTTCCCTTCAAAACCAATTCTCTCTAGAAACCTCCGTTGTTGTTGAAGCTCAAGGAGAGACTGTAGATTAGATTCTCATGGTTCTTCACGAAGTTTTAGAGGTTTTAAACTAGAAAAAGGTATGGTTATCCTTCATCTCTAAGTCAATTTTCACTTGGAGAGTTCTCTCAAAGTTTTCAAAGAGATTTTATGATCAACCTTTAAGTCTATCCATGGGTTCCTTCACCAAATATTTTGAATGGAAAAATCATGATAAATTGATTCTAATGTATTTGTTTTAACGTGATTTTAATCCAATTGAATTATGAACCCATGTCCCTTCCCAAAATCGATTTAGCTCTGCATAGGCATTGTGATCATGGCTTGTTAATGGTTGAATTGTGATTCTCTTACATTAGATTTCTTATACCTACTGTTATTTACATAAATTGAGGATGTCTTTATCATGAAGTATCCATTTGGATCAATATATGAAGATTTGAATATGACTAATACATGTCTTTTTGTTATCACTGTAATATGGACCTTTTAATGAATAAAAGTGGAAATTGATTAAGTTATTGTTCTTGTAGCTACTGCTCCAGGGCTATAAGTTGGTTGAATAGTGAGTATAAATATGGTATGATCAAAATAAAGAAAACATGGTATTAATCGATCTAGGTGCTTCTAAGCTATCAAGTAGTAACTTGTTATCTTGACGTTAGGATGGTTGTTGTGTGATTCAATTATGGTGAATTTTCTTAGATACTTCCTATATATGTAACATGATGATCATTAAGTACAATTTATGCAATATGAATAGATAACAATCGAATTGGTAAAGATGGATGTAAGTCCTTCTAGCCCGTAGACAATGAAAGAGTAATATATATATATATATATATATATATATATATATATATTGTGATCTATATTTTAAGACGTATAAAGCATGCTTAAGAGTTGTTTCCTATCTCGTTAGCTATTGCTCTAATGAATATTCTTGATACATGATGATTGATAAGCAAACTAGGGAAGTTACTTCATGATCTATAACTCCTTATCTTCTATCGTATATGTGATATAGTGTATTATATTATAGTATGATCTTGTAGTGACTTCTACATAGTTTATTTTATAATTAAGGTTCATATAGCTACTTCTTATATATAATTTTTTATAAACAAGGTGTATTGATCAATGATGATCAAAGGGGTTAGAAAATGGTAGGAAGGCTTATCTCCTCCACCTTTCTTTATAGTAATGTTGATGAAGCCATGTATAGCATTGGGTGGTATGGTCCACTTATAGTGGCGGTGTTTACTTTATTGTCATTATATCTGTGTTGACCATGGCCTTGAAGGCAAATTGATGAATATATGAGTGTGTGGTTATGATGATTACACAATGTGAAGTCTATGCCTATTTTTCTATTCTAGTTGTGATATAAGTTGTATGACTATTGTATAGGCATGTTTATATTTATGTTAGGGTGAAATATAGATTCTGCCATCGATAGGTTAAATGGTTAAAGGATCCCTTACCTATGTACCCCTATGTGAATGCATGAATAGCACAAGTTAGGAGTCTTAAGTATAATATGAAGTTGACTTGTTACCTATGCAATTGAGTGTTGTGTGGTTTATACTAGAAAGTATAATATGGTCTTAAGAGGGTGGCTGCCTCAATGTGTTGTTGATATCCATTATGTGATCATGTTGACCAATGTACATAAACTCACTTTACATGCATGTTACAAATAGTATAAGTCATGGTGTCTAAATGAAAAGTAGTTCTCATATTCACTAGTATCTACTAGTATGCATCTTAAGCTTATGTCTATGAAAGTATGATATGTGCTTCCTTAACTAGGATGACTTGATAGGTCTACTAGTGTGGGAAAGAGTATGGGACCTTGTCTATGTATTGCACGTGTGTACCTTGATAGGGTAGTTCCTAGGTTTGGTTTCTATGTACATGAAAATGAATAAGTGGGCATGTCATGAATATGTATTATATGATATGATGTTAAATATATGATATGATGAAGTATGAGTGTGCATAGTGTGTTTATATGAAAGGATTGTTCATATTGTTATACCTATAGACTTATGCTTTGATATACAAACATGTGTGAAATTATGTGTTATGTGAAAGGTTTGCTCACATATAAATACACACACACGCATGAATGGTGATCTAGCTAATAAAGGGGCCTTTAAAGGTGTGCCCAAGATTACTCTAAAAACTAAAAAGGTGCTTGAATATGCAATCAGCATATGAGGAATGAATATCCTAAGCTTATGATAAATGTAAAAAAGGTTTTTCAAATAAGAGAACTTAGCTTAGCATATAGTGAAATTCACAATGAGAGGTGTTGACTTTCCTTGGAGGAAGATTCATCATTTGTTCCTTATAGAGTGTTGAATTCCCATAGAGGAATACTCATTTGTGGATCCACATGAGGTCGTGACTTCCTTTTGAGGAAGGTTTACCCATGTTTTCTCATGAGAGGGGGCTTTAATTTCCAAAGGATATGTAGAGGAATTATGCCTATCTCTAAGTTCCATAACTATGCCTGCCACATAGGATCTAGCAAAGTGAATTCACTTAGTATGCTAGGATGTAAGTTAATGTTCTACCTTGGCTAGGTAGGAACACCTTCCATTGGTCTAAGGTTGTACAACACCAATTCCATGTTAGAACCCATGGTCTTATCATCGGTTAAGGCTATAGTCTCCCTAAACTAAAATGGACAATGGAAGTAAATGACTAGGATCCTAACTAGGATGAATTAAGGGAGGTTACTTAGGATAGGTGGAAGTAATGAACCCATTTAGACAACGCACAAGTAGGTCCTTGTGAAGTCATAGATAGTTGATCTAATGTGTATGATTATGTTTATGTGTTTATGCATGACATCATAGTATCTATCTACATCTTATGAAGATGTGCATGGTATGAGTCTACATGATGTGATCCTATCCTTATATGCACTATGTTGGACTAAATGATTATATGAAAAAGGTCTTGTATTGACATGAATGAAGTTGTCTTCACTTACTTGTTGATGTATGAAGTGTTAAGGTTTGTTGTCTCATGGGGCTTCACATGTACTTTACACTAGTAGATTTAGAATTAGATTATGAGTAAGGTTCTATGTGAAGTAAAATAAGTATATGTGCATAATTACTACGAGTTCACTATAATGTTCTTATAGTGTTAGCTTAAACATGTCTATGTTGTACTATACTTCTATGATGGAATGTGTTGCCTTGTTTATATTGTATGTATGGTTTCGTTGTGTCCTTAAAGTGATGCATTACAATAAGTATCACTAGAGGGATACTTGGAAGGTTTATGAGTTAAATGAAAAAGGGTTCACAGTTAAGGTAAAGGAGCTTACTATAAAGTGACCTCAATTATGGCTTAAATTCTATTTATGATCATATGTAATGTTTGTCCTTTGACTATGTTTATATGAAGTATGTGAATTGATATAAATGCTATTGACTAAAGGTTTTATGAATATTTACTCAAAAAGGGATGAAGTATGATTTCAAGAAAATGTCCCTTTTAAATGCATGTTTTTGCATGGTTGTAATACTTAGTGAATTCTTATACTAATAACATTCTTTTCTACTTTTTACACAAAGTGTAGGTTATGGATGCTTAAAGGATGTAGTGAATGGTGAAGAGCTTAATAGATGATTCTCAAGCTCAATAAAAGGAATCCTTAAGTCCAAGGATTTCCTTTATTAAGTCTTTACTGTAAAGTGTATAAATTTGTAGTTATGTTTTATGTCTTAAGGGACGTGTCTCTAATGTACTCTAACGTTGTTGAGTCTAAGTGACAAAGAGACTTAATTTTTAAATATGTATTATGACTTATGTATTATATATATAAAGTAATGTTTCTAGCATATGATGTGCTATGAAATGTTTTTAATTTTTCGCTAAATTTACTATGCCAATGCGATGAATGATAACTATGGTCTTGTACAAGACATCCGAGATGTCAACTACGCCATGTTACTTCTAGGGGTGCTCCCCGAATGTGACACTTTCACTTGCACAATGACTTTAGAAAATATAAAAAATAGTTTTCACCCAACTTTTTCTGTAAAATAATCAAATAAATATGAAAAATCTTTTTAAAATTTAAAAACATGCTGAAAGACGCTTTAACAAACCAATATTACTGTCAAATATTAAATATGTTTTTTTTAAAAAAATTAAGTTTCATATACTCATATTCTTCCACAAAATACTCTAATAAATAGTAAGAAATAAAAAATATATATAAAATCACGGTAAAACGGACATTCACTTTCACAAATAACTATCAAATATTAAAAATAAGAAAGCTCAAGAAAAAAAATAAATTTTTATCTACCCAAATTTTTTCGTAAAATAATCATATAAATTTTAAAAAAACACAACCAAACACACTTTCACTTCCTAAATGACTTTCAAATGTAAAAAACAATAATTTTTAAGAAACAAAAATTGAACTTATATATACCCTAATTTTTTCATGAATAGAAAAAAATACAAGAGTATAGAAATACCTTCAAACACAGGGGTCTGGAAATGCATGAAGGGAACTATCGATGTCGGCATAGTGATATACACAAATGCGTACCACTATGCATGGTCCTGGGACTACCATTGTGCATGGCATCGGCCTGGTGTTATGCATAGGCCTCGATCTTCCATTGTGTAGGACCCTAATGTAAAGTTGTGTGCAATCCTTGACCAATGTTTCTTGGCCAATGTGTGAAAGTATCTACAAATGTCACGCAGGGAACTTCCTTTGTGCGTGGGACTAAGATCATGTCGCTTGAATTAAATGCACAAAAATTTGTCTATGTCACTAAGGCGACGCACGTAGAGACTTTCCCATGTGTGTAGGCCTTAGACGATGTCACATTTCTGATGTGTGCATGGGTTTGCTTATATCATGCATGAACTTTCCATTCTGCACGAGTATTATAAGTGTTGCTTGGTTGACGTGCATAAGGGTTAGTTGATGTCGCATAAACGATACACCTAGGGGCTTGACCATGTGAACGAACATCGGTCAATGTCACTCTGCCGATGTACTCAGTGGTGTTCCATTGTGCGCTAGCCTCGGCCGTAGTTGTTTGGTCAATGGCATTGTGGTCAGCCCAATGACATCATTGTCGGGCTCAGCTAATGTTCATAGAGGTGTGGCATTAATGTTCATTGTTCATGGTTGATTTCGCTTGGTCGTTGTGTGCATAGGTCTGCCGCTATGTGATTTCCTCAACCTATGTCGCTTGGTTATCTCTCTTGGTTTTTGTGCATAAATGGGTGCCATTGTGGGATGGATTCAATCAATGTAAAATTGTTGATAATCGCAGTTGCCTGGTATTGTGCGCAAGCCTCGACCAATGTTCCCTTGTCAATATTCAAACAACAGTCAACATACTAATTATTAATGCATTGGAAGTCATGTAAAAATACTTATCTAGACTTTGTAGGGTAGGTAAGTTCTTGGGTTTATGTTGTTAGATCTTATAAGGATCTTATAAAATTCTTGATTGCTAGATAAGACAGAATACTTACCTAAACTTAGTAGGGTAGGAGGGAGATTTTCAGAGCTGTGAGTAGAAAAAGTGAGAAAAAGCCCAAAATAATGTTTTAAGACATTTGATACATCTAGATAGCTCACTTACGTGGACAATTTATCCCTCTAGATGACCCATGTAGACATGGGAATAATCATGGCCATGTTCTGAAAACCACCAAGCATGATACATACTGGCGACATGATCCACGCAAGTCTTCCTAGCTTCATAGATGCTCTGCTATTTTTTAAAAAAGTTATCATAACATTTTACTCAAAAGTTGTACGGGTGAAAGGTTGAATACGTTGGAAAATAAACTCAAAGGTCTTTAATTCGATAGGTTTGGGATGATGTAATCTTCATATTAGATATGTTTGGTAAAAGTTGACCGTTGTATGAACTTTTACGAAATCATAATACGTTGAGAATATTTCAACTTAACTTAATGATAAAGCTCCTTAACTTAATGATAAAGCTCCTTCATGAGATTAATTCACACCGAAAATTGGACAACCTTTACTCCTAAAAACAAACAAATTCACCATCTTCCATCTAAATTCATATGTGAATGATCCAAACCATAGTCTATAAGTTTGAGGTGTTACGGGATAAAGGGGGCCTCATAAATGAGGTAACGAACACCTCTTTGGGTACCATGTGACAAGTATTGTAATGAATCTACCGTTGATTTAAGTGATTATCTATCATTTTCTAAGGGTTTCTATGAGATTGAGCATATGATTGAATTTTGATGGTAAAACATTAATAGATTGGTCGATTAATGATACAAAACTCTAAATATATATCACCCATTAAGTAATAATGAGTTTGTTTAATTGTAAATCATGTAATGTGTGTGCTTCCATGCATACTAATACCGCTTATACTGATGCATGATACTTATCAGCCAAGTGAGACACATACCTTCACTTATTGAAATTCATACTTTGTATTGGACTTTCAAAAAATCATGCATGTCTAGGGTATATGATTTCGGTGAATGGACGTGTCACGATGATGAATCCACAGATTAGACTCATTTAGGGCTATATTTTGATAGAAATAGTTTCCTTAAATTATTATTTTGTGTCAATTTCTGGTGAAGAATAACCTTGAGTTTCAAGTATATTGAGTTTGAGGCAAAACATGGACAATACATGGCAAAAAAGATCAAAAAGGAAGAAAAAAATGGAGAGATGAAGGTATGAGGATCACCGAGTCCACTTGGTGAATCATTGATGGGTCTAAAGATCACCTTTTGTTACAATGTGTTGGGCCATGAAGTAAAGGATCAAACAAATGATGAAAAGGAAAAGTTGGTGCATCACCGAGTAGTTCCGCGAAGCAGTACCCTATAGCCTAGGGATCCATAACACGAAGATGCTTGGACTATGTCACACCCTGTATCCAAAATAGATAAAGATTTAGCTTTTCAAAAATCTACAAGTGCAATTGATAGTCACTATCCACGGATCATAGTCTAATCTACGGCCCGTACTGCGCATCCATCGATTGTCACTGAAACTCCCCTAAAACTCAGCCTTGAAAAATTTACTAAGTATCGATCCACAAACAAACCTACGATCCATAAGTTAGACTACGGTCTATGGTCTGTGTCTATGGATTGAGACTCAATTTACCAGCCTCTGACATGAACTACGGATGACCAGCACGGATTAGTGTTCAATCAATGGTTCGTAGGTGAAAGTTAGCAGTCAGTTAGAGAAGAAATGTTGTTGGGTAATCTTAAAATAGTCATAACACTTAGTAAAAAATGAATTTTGAGTCCCATTACCTGTGGATGATAGATAATTGAATTATCTTTCCATAGCCACTTAGTTTGCTAAAATCCAACCTCCGCCTAAAAAGTTATGCTCGTTTTAGTGAAGGCATGTTGGGCAGAACCAAATGACGGACCTTCGATTGAACGACGGCCTCTCAGTCCAGGTCGTCGTTTAATCCGACAACAAAATTCTAGGGGTATTTTGATCTTTTCCTAAGTTCGTTTAACCCCTAAGATACGTTGTTTATGCCCTAAATCATCAGATTTTAGTCAGTGTAATCCTAGAAAAACAAGAACTTACCTAAGTCAAATTCATGAATCAAAACTTAGAAAATTAGAAGCAAGAAAGGATAAAAAATTCAAGAACCCCAGTTCAAGAATGCCACAAGATTCCATTAGTTCCAGCCCCGAAATCAAAATAATTCTCTGTTGATTTTATCACCCGGTATGTGGGATTTCACTAGTGGTTTTCATTAACCCATAAGATCTCTCGTTGTCAGTCAATTCTTGATTCTCTTATAACGATTAAACCTAGGGTTTATAGAATTATAGTCAATCATCATGAATTAGTTAGATATATGTTCAAAATCAGATTCTAAAGTTATTATTCAGTTTATCGCATGAATTTTCGAGCCCTAGCTATGTATTTCATTAGTTCTTGAATTACACATGCTAGGTTAGATACTTCATATATACATGCATAAGTTACTAATGAATAATTATCAGATTAATTGTTGTATTCTTAGTTTGCATGTTCAGTTTTGAGCTATCCAGTATTTACAGAAACTCAATATTATGTTAGTAACTTAATTACATTAGGAGTAGAATAATACCGAGTTGGACTAGGGTTCAGTGTACCCAAATAGTCCCAGAACTACTAGCCAAGTAGGTTGTAAGTCCCATCTATGAGCATTAGTTTAGTGATCATGCCAGCATGACTTTATACCTCTGGCAGGGTATATTGGGTCCTTTTGATGGGACATATAAATCAGACTCCACATTTAGCTCATATGGTTTTATTATTAGTTATTAGTATCTCCCACAGTTCACTTAGACTTTATTGCATTGACCATATTTTCAATTTAGTTAGTATTCACTCTAAGCAAGTTATAAATTTTGTCATTGCATCGAGTTAGCTCAGCATTAAGTATATCATGTTTAGAATATATCATTATTTTATTTCTTGTTCAGTTATGTATTGTTTCAGCTTTACTCTATCCTACATGCTCTGTATTTTTATAGTACAGAAGCATATGTATGCTACATCTTCTCGTGATGTAAGTTCAGGTTCTCAGAATCCAGATCATGCTTAGAATGATTCGAGATCTACAGTTTAGTAGAGTTAGTGGTGAGTCCTCTGTCATTAGTGGAGTCTAGACCCCAGACGAGATCGGCATCATTGACCTCTCAGAGGTCACAAACAAGCCTATATACGTCATCGTTACTTCATCTAGGTTAATTTTAGCAGAAAATTTGAATTTTATGTTACTTAACATTTATAGAAGACATTGTACTTAAAATCATAAACGTTCACAATAAACCATCTAATGTAAAGATCATCAAATGAAAGAAATAGTTCCATACTGCATTAAGTGTATACTTTCAAAAATGGCACCAATACAATGTCTGAAATAAGATGAGAAAGAAACGCTAGTTGAACATACTTCACTAATTAAAACCTATTTCTAAGATAGATCATGATGGGAATGTGTCCTCGAAAGCATGAAGTCCTACCAAATTCGGATGAATGCTCCACGTCCGGATAGCTTCAATGTCGACCTGTAAGCTCTAACGTCCACCTGTGCTTGCAGCTAAAAATGTAGAGTTGTATGGGATTAATACACACTTGTACTAAGTATGGGTATATGCAAGCACACACTAAGGACATGCATATTTAAGAAGAGCTCTTTCCTATCGATATGAATTATGGAAAGTCAAGTTAGTGGACTTGCCAATTTCGGATTAGGAAAGTCATGCCATGAGAGTAACATGCATCATCATACTTATAATTTTGCAAATAGCACATAACATATTACACATACCATATCACATGGTTTATATCATTCTTTCATATGTCATGAGACCTTGGAATCATGGACTTGACATTAGGACTTCTCGAAATGATGGCTCAACATATGGGACCTCAACTAAGGAGCCTTCTTTAACAAACACAGAGTTTGCTTCATTCATTCATCAGTACTTCATTTTCATTCTTTCATATACTAGTGCAGCAACCAGTCATACCTAGGTTGTAGTTTAAGACTCTTATCGGGTTCATTGTGCAATGACGAAGAATAACCTAGTGTTATTACTTAAGTCTAGCTCGCCTCTTGATTATCCTATCCTAACACATTTGGTATCGCTCATTCATTATCTACATTCGTTGAGGCTGGCCTTATTTTTTCTTTGGGAACTTTAACCTTAACCAACATAGATCATGTGAGCATCATGAAATCCAGTGTCTTCCCCACATCGAAAAGAGGTGTAATCACCTGCCAAAGTTATCTGAACATGCTAGCGTATAGAGGGATCGAACCCTGCTACGTCCTAATATTGGAAGCATAGGTTCAAAAACTAGGAGATATAAGGAGACCCGTACCCGGCATGCCGGACAATCTAATCTCATAAGAGATACGTGAACCTCCTCCCTTCCCCAAAGAAGGCATCACAACTTATAGCTAGCCTATCGGTGCTTAGTATAAAAATCCATTACATTCAACTCATACATCATGGAAGCTGGCTTCTAGCATGAGGACATCATATCTCATTAGATGATTTCTTATCTCATCATTACTACTAAGTATGCCTTATATCAATACTTTTATTAGAGTGTTCATAGAGAATAGTCTCTTCATTAACTTTACACTCTCATAGGTGAGTACGTTTTGGTAACATTTACATAGGTTCATTTGATATTTCTCTCATCTTTCACATTAGCCTCTTATGATATTGTCACCTCATTCATTAACTTTAGCACATTTTCTTTTCATAATTAGTCACCCCTTTACGTGAATGTTCATCTCATCATATGTCAATGCACTTGGCCATTTAGTTTATTTCATACACTTACTTAACCCTTCTAGGGTTATATCATTTCATCATATACATCTTAAGTTTACTTACATTTTAAACATATGCTACACTTGTGAGTCCACACATACTAGCCATAAGTCTTCATTCATAGTTTGTCTAAGTGATTCATGTTTACCCAAGATTATGTGCTAAAAGACTTATGCATCTTGTAGATATGCCAAGATATTGATTTCGATCTTTAGAGGTAGCATTTATTAAATATTTGTTTACGTATGACTTATGTATCAATACGGAATAGGGCAAGGGAACCCGATTTCGAATCCCTTGAATAACACTTAATCTTATATTAAACTTGATAATTGCATTTTTCAGATGTGGGAGACCTTAGTTCAATTTCCATCAACACATAATATTTCTTGCTTGTTTTCCTCTCCTTTTTCATTTTCACGCAAGGAGGTTGTGCGTTCAATCCCCCACAAGCTCATTATTTTTCTTTTAATTTATGTCTTAACTTTCTGCCTATCCAAGATGTTGTGGGTTCTATCCCCATTCTCCACATTTATTTTCTCCTTTATTTTTCTCCTAACTCTACCATCTATTCAAGAGGTTGTGGGTTCAATTTCCACTCTCCAGCATTTTATATTCTCCTTTATTTTTCTCCTAACTCTCTCATACATTCAAGAGGTTATGGTTTCAATCCCCACTCTTCACATTTTATTTTCTCCTTTATTTTTCTCCTACCTCTCTCATTCATTCAAGAGGTTGTGGGTTCAATCCCCACTCACCACATCTATTTTTCCTTTCATTTTTGTTATGAAATTTTTATGTAATTTTCATTTGGTGAGGTCATGGGTTCAATCCCCAATGACCTCACATTTAAAAAAAATTAAAAACATAACTAATTTTCCTCATCCTTGGTCTCTTCCAGTGCATTTTCCTCTCAATCTTTTGTTGATTCTTTTTTGTAGCTTTAATGTAATATTATGTTGGGTTCAGTCCTTAGTGATCTCACTTATTTTACATTCATTTTTCGTTGCATTTTGTACCATTTTGTTTGGCCGAACCCAACCTACCAAATGCTGGAAATTTGTCCATTATTTTCAACTTCTTTTTATCATCATTCATACGTTAATAATTCTCAAGGCATTTCGTCGATCATTTGGTGCATCTTTAAGTTAATCTTTTTATGATTATATTCAGCCAAGAATTACCATTAAATCCAACGACATTACACATATTTTACACCTCATGTTTTTCACAAACATACGCACATAAAATTCAACCATAAAAACATATCATTTTCAAGGCTTAAAACCTAAAATCATGTCACGGCATACAAATACATTTTTCACAAAATTTTGGCAGACATACTTCATCGTTCAAAATATTCCGAACACATAAACATGAACACATTATCAGGAAAATCACATTTCATACCTAATCTACAGAGCAAACATACCAACCTAAGATCAGTGATAGGAGCTAGTGACAAGGAACATGTAATGGGAAACAATCCTAGTTTCGGAATAGAATTATCTGAGTCTTAAGGGTCTCTTGGGAAAGGGACCAAGAGTAAGAAAACCGATACCTAATTTTAATGTTGTTCAACACTTGAACTTTCTTCCTGAAACATCTTCAAATTCACGTCCAATCCCAAAACTCACACCATACCTGACTATCGTATTACCTTTTTCCTAACATTTTCGGATTGCTTTACCGTTTGTCTTTTGCGTGCAAGTTCTTCAAGTGTGAAGAAATTTTGTTTTCTAATTTTTTTCTCATGTTTGGAAGCCAGAAATAAAGTGTTAAATGAGAGACAGATAGACGTGAAGGAGAGAGAGATAAACGTGAAAGAGGTGAGTGTCTTAGGATTAGGTGAAGTAGTTTAGACTTAGTCAACTAGGACACTCTTAAACTTTGAAAATCTGACTTAATTAGTTTAGTGAAATGACCATAATCCCTTACAAAATCACATTATAAACCTCAATTTAATACACTTAATTTTTTCTTCCGTCGAGGTTTGAACCCCTGACGTCCCCATCGCGAAATAGGTCCCTCCGAGTCGACCCGATCCAAACTGCCCCATTAATTAATTAATTAATAATAATAATATGATTTTCCTTGTGTTTAAATAATCATTTAAATATTAATTAAATTAAATTAATTCACCAATATAAATAATCAAGTAAAATGATTTCTCCCACATAGGTTCGAACCCAGGTGGAGCATTTGCTCAATGGGCAATTTTGGACCTTTTTACCAAAATGCCCCTTAACTTTATTAATTGAATAATTAATAAAATATTTAGGGTAATTAATATTCTGCCCTTATCCTATAAAAAGACCATTTTACCCCTAAACCCTTCAAACTTAAGATTTTTCCTTTTTAAGTCCGGTAAAGGCTCATCAAAGTAAATCTTCATATTCGGGAGCACTACATGGATGTAGCCAACCTTTCCTAGCTCAAATAACTCCCCAAGTTAGTTGTCTTGGCTATCGCAAGGGTTAAGAGGTCTGGTTATACGCGCATCAATCCGTGTGAACCCGGTCTAATCGTAGGCATCCTAGACACAATAAGCATTACTTAGCATATCCATTTTTAGGGTTTTTACATACCCCCCCCCCCTTAGGAACATTCGTCCCTGAATGAAACTTCTTATAATCTAGCACAATGTCAGTCATATCATAACATAACCACTATGCACAGTCAAGCAGTAGCAACAAAGAAAGGAGAGATAAGGAAACTTCTACTTAAGAGTATAAAGTGTAACCTCATACAACTATTGGGAAATCCTTGTATACTATATCAATTCTTACATTTTCTCCTAAAGGTGTACTAACCACTATAGTATCATGCAAAACTTCAGGCAATATTTCAAAAGTGAGAGCAAGCAAAGGACTTACGATGGAAAGCGGAGACCCTGGATCAAGTAAGGCATAAATAGAAGTTGAGAATTCTAGCAGCATACCTTTGACCGCATCAGTAGACTTATCCTTCTCCTCCCTGCCCTTCATGGCATAGAACCTATTCCTCTTAGGAGTCTAGGATACTGCTTCACCCTCTGGATTAGGCCTAGGCTGAGCATTACCTTCAACCTGACCCCTGTTCTGTGGGTAGTCCTTGACCATGTGCCTATTCTTTCCGCAACTGAAGCAGGCATTAGTGCCCTGTCTGCACTCTCCATTGTGATCACGCCCACACTTGGCATACTCCTTTCTGGGACGCTGCGCATCACCTCCATTTCCCTTCTTGGGCTCGGGTCTGCCTCCTCTAGGTGTTGTACTCCTTTGAAAGTTAGAGTTTCATAAACTCTGTCCCTTTTTGAATCTGGACTGCTCACGGACGCCAAAGTTTTTCCTGGTGCCATCATTACTAGGACCTGCCTGATCAGAAGGCTTAGGCCTCCTAGCATCACGGACGCCCCTCTTCTTGCGACTGTGCTCTACTTGCTAGAAAAGCACCATAATCCTGGAGAGGTCCATGTTATCGTGGAGCATTGCAGCCCGACACTCCTCCTCTAGATCTCTTGTGATTCCTGTGAGAAACCTACTCATTTCATCCCTGTTTTTAGATACAAGGGAAGTAGCATACCTGGACAGTTTAACAAACTTCAGGGAATACTCCCTGACTGTCATATATCCTTGCTTAAGGTTGATAAATTCCTCAACCTTGGCCTCCCTCATTTCTTTGGGGAAGAATCTCTACATGAAGGTTTTCTTAAAAAGCTCCAAGTGACATGAACTCCACCCAAAGCTAGGCTATCATGCAACTTCTTGCATCAAGTCTGTGCAACATCCTTGAGCTGCTACGAAGCCAACTCAGCCTTCTAAGTATCTGTGGCCCCCATGGCAACCAAAATCTTGTGTACCTCATCCATGAACTTCTAGGGATCCTCTAAAGTCTTGGACCTTGTGAAAATAAGAGGACTCATCCTCGTGAAGTCTCGTACCCTTTCAACCATCATACTTACCGGTGGATACTCCCTCTGAACATTCTGCCGGTTGACCTGGGCAATCATGGCCTACGCCTGCATAGTGATGGACTGTTCCATCTGGGCAAAAGATACCCGCACATCCGCATCAGTCAACCCAGCTGGGTTAACCGACATAGCCACTCCTCAGCTGGAGCCTGGGGTGGAACCTGATTGCCCCAGCAACTGCTTTGCCTCTCCTCTAACTAACGTTCCTCCTAGTATTTATTCTCTGAAAACAATAAAAATTGATGTTAGACACGCTCATGACACTAAGAAATCAGACTAGGAAAAGGCACGATAAGATCAGAAGAAGGGAATGTTTCCTACGCATAATGCAGTCTCTAATTCAGGATAGTGGTGAACTTTACTACCATGACTTAGAAACTACTCAATGTGGTTGATGTGAACTTATTATCCTTGGAATTTAACCTAGTGCTCTAATACCAACGTTATCACAACCAAAGTCAAGACCCCGTACGATACCGGCGTCGGTGACCTTTTAGAGGTCGCAGATAAGTCTACATACGTCATTGTTACTTCATCTATGTTAAATTTAGAGGAAAGTTTGAAATTTTTGTCAGTTAACATTCATAAAAGACATTCTACTTAAACTCATTAACTTTCACAATCAACCATCTAATATTAAGTTTATCAAATCAAAGAAATAGTTCCATACTGCATTAAGTGTATACTTGACAAAATGGCACCAACACAATGTTTGAAATAAGATGAGAAATAAACGCTAGTGGAACATACTCCACTAACTCAAACCTATATCTAAGCTAGAATATAATAGGCAAGCGTTCTCGAAAGCATGAGGGACTACCAAATCCGAATGAATGCTCCACGCACGGATAGCTTCATCATCGACCTGTAAGCTCTAACTTCCACCCTACACCTAAAAATGTGGAGTTGTATGGGATTAGTACACACTTTTACAAAGTATTGGTATATCCAAGCACACACCAAGGACATGCATGATTAAGAAGAGCTCTTTCCTATCGATATGAATTATGGAAAGTCAAGTCACTGGACTTGCCAATTTCGGATTAGGAAAGTAATGCCATGAGAGTAACATGCATCATCATACTTATCATTTTGCAAACATCACATAACATTTTCCACATATCATATAACATAGTTCATATCATTCTTTCATATGCCACGAGACCTTGGAATCATGGACTTGACATTAGAACTTCCAAAAATGAGGGGTCAACATATGGGAACTCAACTAGGGATCCTTCTTTAACAAACATAGAGTCTGCTTCATTTATTCATACATACTTCATTTTTATTCTTTCATATACTTAGTGCAGCAAACAGTCATACCTAGGACGTAGTTTAAGAATCTCCCCGGGTTCGCTGTGCAATGACCAATACTAACATAGTGTTATTACTTAAGTCTAGCTCACCACTTGATTGTCCTATCCTAGCACCTTTAGTATCATTCATTTCATTATTTGCACTCGTTGAGGCTGGACTGGTTCTTTCTTTGGGTAGTTTAACTTTAAACGACATAGATCATGTGATGATTATGAAATCTAGTGGCTACTCTACAGCGAAAAAAGGTGGAATCACCGGCCAAAGTGACCTGAACATGCTAGTGTATGTAGGGAGTCGAGCCCTGCTAAATCCCTATATTGATAGTATAGGTTCAAAGACTAGGAGATATAAGGAGATTCATACCTGGCATTCCGGATAGTCTCATCTCATGAGTGAACCTCTGCCCTTTCCGAAGAAAGGAATCACCGCTCATAGCTAGCCTATCGGTGCTCAGTATAAAGTTCCATTATATTCAACTCATACATCATGGAAGTTAGCTTCTAGAATGAGGACATCATAGCTCATTAGATGATTTCTCATCTCATCATTAGTATTAAGTATGCCTTAACTTCAATACTTTCATTAGAGTATTCTTAGAGACTTGTTTGTTCATTTACTTTACACTCTCATAGGTGAGTACGTTTTGGTAACATTTACTTAGGCTCATTTGAGATTGATTTCATCTTTCACATTAGCCTCTTATTATATTATCACCTTATTCATTAACTTTAGCACATTTTTTTTTCATAATCACTCACCCCTTTACGTGGATGTTCATTTCATCATTTGCCAATGCATTTTGTTGTTTAGTGTGTTTTACACACTTACTTAACCCTTCTAGGGTTACATTTTTTCCTCACATACGTCATATTTTCACTTACATTTTAAACTTATGATAGACTTATGAGTCCATAAATACAAGTCATGAGGCTTCATTCATAGTTTTTCTAAGTGCCTGTTTACCCAAGATTATGTGGTACAAGACTTATGCATCTTGTAGATATGCCAAGATATTGATTTCGATCGTTAGAGGCAGCATTCATTAAATATTTGTTTAAGTTTAAGTTATCGGTCATTACGGAATTGGGCAAGGTAACCCAATTTCGAATTCCTTGAACAACACTTAATCTTATTTTAAACTTGATAATTGCATTTTTCAGATTTGGGAGACCCAAATTCGACCCCATCAACCCTATAATATTTCTCTCTTGTTCTCCTCTCCTTTTTCGTTCTAATGGAAGGAGGTTATGTGTTCAATCCCCCACAAGCTCATTATTTTTCTTTTAATTTATCTCTTAACTTTTTCACCTATTAAATATGTTGTGGGTTCAATCCCCACTCTCCACATTTTAAAAAATAATTACCATAATTGTCAGCATTATCTTCTTAATGATAAATGTCAATTTATTTGAATATTCTACTACATATTTTTTTCTCGCCCTTTAAATTTTCCCACGCCCACAATTCACACCTATGCAATTTTCTCTCCCACGATTACAATTTCCTTTCCAGCGACTATAGTTTTCTCTCGCCATTGCAATTTAAAAGTTATTGTCAATAAGCTCTGTCTGTTTAGGAAGCATGACCTCAATTTTCTCTCGCCATTGCAATTTAAAGGTTAGTGTTGAGTAAGCTCTGTTCGTTTAGTGTGTTGGACTTCAATTATCTCTCGCCATTGCAATTTAAAGGTTAGTTTTGAGTAACCTTTATTCGTTTAGGGTACTTGCAATGCAATCTGCGATTTTCGTTGTTCTCTTTTGCACTTAACTGATCCTTTAATGTGTGCTTGCAATTGTGGTCTTAATAAATTTAATTTCTTCTTTTTATTGGAAGCCTTTTTGTTTGTTGATTTAGGTTGAGATTTTGTTTGATTCAAGTTCCTAAGAGTGTTTGGTATTCAGTTCTCTTCTCTAATAAATATGATCACTCGTAGCATCTGTGTAATTCAGCTTCAGTTTTCGTTCACTTTTTAGCATCTGTGTAATACAAATTCAATTCAGTTTTTAGTATCTGTGTAATACCACTTAAATTAAGGTTTAATTCACTTTTTAGCATCTGTGTAATACAACTTTAATTCCGGTTTAATTCACTTGTTAACATCTGTGTAATACAACTTCAATTCAGTTTTAGTTCACTTGTTAGCATCTGTCAAATTCAACTTCAATTCAGTTTAATTAACTTGTTAGAATATGTATAATACAACTTCAATTCAGTTTTAGTTCACTTGTTAGCATCTGTGTAATACAACTTCAATTCAGGTTTAATTCACTTGTTAGCATCTGTATAATAAAGCTTTAATTTACTTGTTAGCATCTATGTAATACAACTTCAATTCAGTTTTAGTTCACTTGTTAGCATCTGAGTAATTCAACTTCAATTCATGTTTAATTCACTTGTTAGCATTTGTGTAATATAATTTAAGTTCAAGTTTAATTCACTTGTTAGCATCTGTGTAATACAACTTTAATTCAGGTTGAATTCACTTGTTAGCATTTGTGACAGCTTTAATTCAAGTTTAATTCACTTGTTAGCATCTGTGTAATACAACTTCAATTAAGTTTTAGTTCACTTGTTAGCTCCTGTGTAATACAACTTCAATTCAGGTTTAATTCACTTGTTAGCATCAATATAATAAAGCTTTAATTCAGGTTTAATTCACTTTTTAGCATCTGTGTAATACAACTTCAATTCAGTTTTAGTTCACTTGTTAGCATCTGCGTAATTCAACTTCAATTCAGGTTTAATTCACTTGTTAGCATTTGTAATTCAATTTCTTACTTATCTATATGCAAGCCATGAACACAATAGATTCAAGTTTAATTCACCTGTTAGCATTTGTGTGATAAAATTTTAATTCTGGTTTAATTCAGTTGTTAGCAAAGTGGTGCTCTTCTAGAAAATTAGTCTATATGTCTCTCTCTAGTCTTTTAATATTAGTAATACACTTTTTAATGATGTGCGGAAAAAATATGACTAATATAGCGGTGATGCTTTACTTCAATGGACGATGGGATCCTAGCAACAAATATATTAACTACTTGGCAGATAGCGTGTTGATACATAGACAGTCAATGTTTGCTACTAAATTGTCACTAGCGCAACAACAAGTAAAGTTGAAATCAGATATAAAATTGATGAAAGTTCTCCTCTAATTCAAATTCATAATGATATGGGGGTAAAGCTATATCTTGAAACCAAAAAAGGAACATTGAGATATGGCAAGATAACCTTTATGTGTCACAACAAATGAACCAGACATCTTGGAGACTAATCCTTCACTTTTTCCACTTTTGTGTTCAAACACTTCAGGAGATATGAGGGTTATACACAATTCATACTTCTCTAATACATTTAATGGTATTGATGAAGCAATAGGGTTAATTAGATTCGGATTATGTGAGGAAGTTAATGAGCTAGAAGAATTAGCACCAAGTATAATTGTTAATCCCAATCACTCTTTATTTGAGAAAGAGCTGGTGTATAAGAATAAATATGTCCTCACCAGTGCACTAAAAAGACATTCTATTCTTAATGAATTTCAATTCAAGACAACAAGATCAATCGCACTGAGGTAACACCTAAATTAAAGTCACTTTAAATTATTAATTGTGTATTAATATTTTTTCTATATCTATTTGATACAATGCCTAGGAGAAAGTTGCAGTTGGAGTTTACGAGCTTCAAGCTTGAACAGATCTGAAATGGTCAAGATTAGAGAATTTGAAAGCGAACACACATGCTTGTTTCTACATAATTCATTACTGGAAAGGCTGGCAACTAAGAGTATTGTTGGGAGTATTATTGTGGGTAAATGTGTTGAACCAGATGTTATTTACACACCAAAAGACATACAACATCACATGTTAGTTGAATATGGTGTGCCACTCACATATATTCAAGCTTGGAGAACTAAGAAGCAACTCTTGAATTAATCCGGGGTGATTCAATTCAATCATATGCAAAGTTGCCAAGCTACATTCACATACTAGAGACAACTTACCCTGATTCTCATATAATATTGCACAAATCAAAGGATGACCATTTTTTATATGCGTTTATAGCTTTGTTCACCTCGATAAAAGGATGGGAATATTTTAGACAAATTGTAGTTGTTGATGGAACTTACTTAAAAGGATCATAAAAAGGGAAAGTTATAACCGCTAATACCTTAGATTGCAGTAAAAATGTATTAAAATTGTACTAAATAAAGTGTACATGGTGCACGGAGTATATTGCCACTTGCTTATGCTATTATCGATTCAGAGAACAATCCATCTTGGAGGTGATTTTTTGAGCAATTCAGAGATGAGCTCGGTCAAAGACCAGAGATGTGTATCGTTTCTCATAGGCATGCAAGCATTATTAAGGCAGTTTCAATAGTTTATGATGAAGTACCTCATTTTGCGTGTATGTGACACTTACTGCAAAACATAATGAAAAATTTCAGAAGAAGTCCACAAAGGGTCACTGAGTTGTTCTACTCTATGGCGAAAACATACACCATGACCGAATTTAATAAATGTATGACAATGGTTGAGAAGATAGACAAGAGGATCAAAGATTAATTGTTGAACATTGGATACAATAAATGGTCGCATGTGCATGCTGAAGTAAACAGAACTTGGATGATGACATCAAATATAGCAGAGTCATTCAATTCATGAGCAAGACATGCAAAAAGTTCTTAAAGTCTTGCAACTCTTGGAATTTATGAGACAACTTGTACAGAAATGGAATAAAAATAACAGATCAAAGGCGACTTTTTCAGGTTTTTACCTTGGAAAAAAGTATGAAAATATATTGCGGCAGAATAAAACTGCATCAGAGAAATTAAAGGTACGCGTAATCTGTTTGCTAGTATTTTTTCTTCGGATTCATATCTAAAATCTCTCTTGAATATACTTTTTTCATTTTCATAGGTTGTAGACACAAATAAATATTTATATATTGGACATGATGGTATGACACAATTTACAATATGTCTCACCAATGTACATGCACATTTCAATTGGATGAGTTACCATGTCCACATGTTTTGGCCGTTTTAACAATAAAATACACTGGTTCTGAAAAATATTGTTCGTCTTACTATACAAGAAAAAATTATTGTTGACATATCTATTTCAAATGGATTCCTTGCCAAATGAAAGTACATGGAACACACCAACATATATTCTTGAAGATGTTGTACTTCCACCTCATTGAAAGAGACCTCCGGGAAGGCCAAAAAATAAAAGGCATACTCAACTGAGAGAAGATGGATTCAAGAAGTCAAAAATTACATCCACCAATTGTGGACAACATGATCACAACAGGAAGACTTGCAAAAATGTCAGGCCTTATGATCAAGAATAAAAAAAATAATTTGTTTTAGCAGTTTGTTTTAGAAGCTCATTGACTTTACGAATTTGGATCATGTTCGGTTATATGATTTATATTTTTAGTTCCGCAATCTCGTGTTATTCAGTTTAATAGAATGCTTTCTTAGTTGTCCAATCTCATGTTATTCAGTTTACTGGAATGTTTCTATGTGTATAGTTACATTTGATATGATATATAGATGAAATGATATAGTGTACTGGAATCTTGTTTTTTTTTATTTTTAATTACTTTTTGTTGTAAGATTTAATTTGAATGACCCAGTTGAGCTTGAGGCTTGGAAATGTCTTGCTAAGTATGTTTGTCAGGTTGGGGAATTTGGGTGATGCTTGGTATGTTTTTGGGAAAATGGAGGAAAGGGATGTATTTTTGATATGTTTTTAGGAAATGGAGGAAAGGGATGTGTTTTTGGTATGTTTTTGTGAAAATAGGTATTTTGATGAGGCTTTGAATTTGTATCAATTGATGTTATGGGTTGGAATTAGGCCTGATGTCTATACTTTTCCTTGTGTCTTGAGGACTTATGGGGGTTTGCCTGATTGGAGAATGGGTAGGGAGATACATGCTTATGTAATGCGTTTTATCTATGATTCTGAAATCGATGTCGTTAATGCATTGATTACAATGTATGTTAAGTGTGGTGATGTTTGTAGTGCAAGAGTGTTGTTTAATATAATGTCTAAGAGAGATAGAATTTTGGGTATGCTTGCAGTACAAGAGTGTTGCTATGATTTCGGGTATGAGTCAAGATTGAACTTTAATTCAGGTTTAATTCACTTGTTAGCATCGGTGTAGTACAATTTTAATTCAGGTTTAATTTACTTGTTAGCATCTGTGTAATACAACTTTAATTCAGGTTTAATTCACTTCTTAGCATTTGTGTAATACAACTTCAATTCAGGTTTAATTCAGTTGTTAGCAACTGTGTAATACAACTTTGATTCACAATTTAATTCACTTGTTAGTATTTGTGTAATACAACTTTAGCTATGTTTAATTTCTTTGTCAGCATTTGTGTAAATACAATTTTAATTCAGGTGTAATTCACTTGTTAGCATTTGTGTAATATAGCTTTAATTCAAGTTTAACTCAGGTTTAATTCACTTGTGAAATTTTAAAGGTTAGTGTTGAGTATGCTGTGTTCACTTGAAAATCCTGAAATAATTACCATGACAACATCAATAAGGATACAAAGAAGAAACAACTTCAAATAGAAGACTTACATATAAACAACACAGTTAGGTATATAATACGAAGACTTACAAAATAGACCAATATAGTTTTTCATAGACATAGTAACTTCAAATTGTTTTACATTATATAGTTTTCATAGTCATACTAACAAATATAACTATATTCCTTTATCTAACTGGTCTTTCATCTTCACTTTGAAGGTCACTCGCTTGCTTCCTTCTTGCATATTCTCATAATATAGCTCCAAATCTCTTTTGGAGAATGTCTGCTTTTACTTGTTGATTTAAAATATATTGGACATTACCTACAAACTCCGCAAATGCAGCAAAGAAAACTCCACAATCCCTACAAAATTCAATATAAAATTGTTATCAAAATATCGATTTACAAAAAATACCTATTTGATAATACTTACAGTGAATCCTCTGGTTGTCTGGGAACACCTTTAGTTATGAAATGAAACTCAATTTTCTCGAACTCATTCATCTCACTGTATTTTTGTGTTGCCTTCAATTCAGGACGCTTGTCTTAGAACTTGACTAGACTTAAATAATATGGTAAAACAACTGAAAGCATCTCAACAATATTTTTTACCTTTAAATTCACCCCACCCCTAGCCGAAAATGATCATACACCTCCAAAGAACTTTGTGCAATATCGAACACCACAAAAATCCAGTGACGATTCTCTTTAATGTTTAGTTGAATAAGAATAAAATTCACTTATCCCACGAGGTACTTCCAACAAACGACGTCCACATATACACTGGGCAATATCATCAGAATCTTTTACTTTAAACTTCTTCTTATCCTCATGAGCATCACAAAGTTTAAAGAAAATATTAGTAATCTTTGTCTTGAAAACACAATCAGTCGTCGTAAATCGAACATTACTGTTGGTTTCATATTTTCCTTTCTTTCTTTGGTAGTAGAAAAAGACATCAATATGCTGCAAAAAAAATAGATTGAAATGTAAGAAGAAAAAGTCTCAATAAACAAACATTCAATTAACCAGGAAGGAATAGGTTGAGTATTCAAATCATGTTGATAAAATAGGGGAAATTCTTTTTGTCTAACTATCAGAAGGTCTTGGGATAAAACTATATAATGTGCCAAAGAAAAAGAAATGACATAGACAAATCATTAATGCTATGAAAGGTTCAGTCAACGGTGGTGTACACTATTGTTGTTAAATGGTTATGCAGCAATTATATGTTTTCTTATTCAAAAGATCAGTATTAAACTTGATCCAAATTTATGATAGTAACTAATCAGTACATCTGGATACAATCTATACTAAAAAAACTCCAGTGTTGATAAAACCAAATCTGCCAAATTTATGTTCTAACTGCAAATCAGCAATAATAAAAAGGATAGATGAACCAAAGAATATAAAATAACAACAACAACAAAGGATATTTAGATCCAAGAATCAAATTTATGAAGAAATCAACATACTCCTCCAAGTTGGGTTTTGTAATCTTGGTATACATATCTTTTTCCAAAGTAAAAAAAAAGTAGAAGAAGAAATAACCAGCTACCACCAATTTATAGATTTATACAATACAACAGTGCCTCAAACAAAAGAAAGTTGCATGAAATGAGGCCAAAAAGAGGAAAATGAAAACTACATACCACTGAATTACTATGAACATTAATTAGGCTTCATCAAGATAAGCTAGTTATATGTATGAGAAAAAGATAATTAAGAGTCAAAGCAAGAAAATCAAACATCTAACATCTTTGAAGAAGAAAATTAGACAGAGGAATCTTTGATAATATAAAATAAACTTAAAAGTATCAAAAGACACCTTTTTTTCCTTAAAATATCACAGAATATCCTTGAAGTACTCTTATTGAGAGACAAAGGAAAACTCAAGATTGAGAAACACAAAAAATCAAAAAAATATTAACGTGCAACTAAAATTTATATAACAAACCTCATCACACAATTGTTGTCAAGAATGTGCCAATTTGAAAAACCAGAGTCTTTCATCTACAGTATAGATACCCAATTCAAATGCTAGATTGATAACATTAAGAGCATATGTATAAGGTTTCTTTCCCCTATCAAAATAGAACAAAAATTGAAAATACTCAAAATAGAGACAACAACAACTAAAAAAGAGGCAAATACGAAATTAAAGAAGGGGTACAGAGTGTTCCACAAGTTGAATTAAGTTTGTATATATTATATATTAGGAAAATTATCCCAAAACCATAAAAATGAATTACCTCTTTTTTGTACCCATATAAAGCCACTTAGTGAATGAATCGATCAAATCAGATTCATCATCTCCTCCGGTTGCATATAAAAAAATATATTTTGTGTCAAATACCTAACGAGTAACACATAAAGTTCCTCTAGATTCAAAATGTTGTGTGAAGGGAGATGTTATTCACTTTCATAGATTTTTCTTTCTGCCACGTTTCTTCGGTTACGCTTTCTTTTTGTTTTGATCAACATGGACTCTTTTTTTAGATAAGATTCTTTAGTCCTATTAATCTGAGAAATAACTTAATCAAGTAAAATAAAGTCATCAAGAGTATGCAAAGGTTTTTGACTATCCTCTGTTACATCTGCATATAATAGATATATTGATTAATTGACAATCAACAGATGCAACACTTATTTATGTTGATTTTTTTACTACATTACCATCTGATTTCGCCCCAACTGTATTCAAATCAACTGCCTCTGTAAGCAAAATAAATATTTTAATAATTTCATCAAAAATAAAACGAAAGAAGTTTAGTTGAAGTTAAGAAAATTAATAGCATTTTATCAGCAACCACCTTTGACAGAACTTTTTCAATAGAAATTCCTGCAACATCTTCATCTGTACATAACAAGAACATTTAAAATAGCAGAATTGAATAAAAATATATAAAATATGTAATAAATTTGTATAAAATCCTTCATTACCTATTTTACTTGATAATCTTTCAAAATTTTCAACATCAACAAATCTAACTGAAGCTTTAAGCAGTTGATATTCTTCATTTTGATTTGATCACATAACATGAGCATCGTTCTCTCTCGATTCATTTACAGATGCATTAACACGGGGAGAAAAAGATGTATATGCAAATAACATATTATAAAAAATATATAAAATGTAACTGTAAAATGAAAAAACTGAATTCGTGTCACTTCTAGATTAACTAGAACTAGACTATATATTAAAATTATATTATGAATAAACAGAAATATACTGAAAATATAAACGAACCTCCACTAAAAGTTAATCCACCCGAAAATGTCTCGCCAGCCTTCATCTTAGATGGTTCCCTGACTTCTCGAATAACAGAGCTGCTACCACCACTCTTAGCAAACAACAAATAAATATCTTCCTATAATTGTTTGTTTGAGTTCACCACAAATTCTTTGATTTGATTAAATCCTAAATCAATCTTCTCTTCAAGAGCTTTGTTATTTTCATTAACCTAATAGATATTAAACCATAACACAAATATTTAAAAAAATAACAGATAAAAATCCTAAAGTCAAATTTGTGTATACTTTCAGAAGCTCTTTTCTCAATTCTTTGACTTCATTGGTCAAAATGTCTAGATCATGAATTGATCCTTTAGGCTCCTATTTCAAAAGTTCAGCATGACAATCACGAGTTTCAGGAAGCCTGAATTTGGATACTTCGTCTTCACTGGCCACTATGTTCTCAAACTGAAAAACCAAATACACAAAATAAAATTAGACATAGTAACTTGAGTTTAAATAAAAAATGTAATAAAATGTATTAACATTGTACAAATACCTTATTTTTTGTAGGAATAAAGAGACATTTCTCAATATATTTTAACCATGGACCTTATGCAATTGTCTTCCAATTCAAGATTCTTCAAATAGAATATGCAACACGAATATTTATACCTTCATCAACCTTTGAACAACACTCAAATATCCAAATTTGAAGTGGAAGAGACAAGACAACAGTTCTATAATATTTATGTGTTGACTTAAGCTCATGTCTCACAAAATCAGACAACTTTTTGTAGACATCTAAACCCCATGGATATGAATTGAATTCTCCACTTTCCACAAGGTAAAAATCTCTATTACTAATTTGGTATTCGTTGTCCTCATATGAAAATAAAAAAACACTAATTAGGTACAGAACAAACAATGAAACAGTCGAGTCCTCATCTATGATTTTTTTTTAGCTAAAAAATAGTGCATGTAGATGAATCTTTGGAGCTGTGTTTTCCTCCGGAAAATAACTACTCATCAAACTACATCTTCAATTGGGAACATTCATAGAAGTGTCATCACTAACACAATTTAAGCCCGTAATTATCCCAAATTCTCTAAAACCAAAACAATAATATTTTTTTATTTATTTCAATAGCAAACACATCATCTGGTGTGTGTTTTAACTCTCTATTTATAAGACAGTGAATGACTTGTAGTTGTGTGCTCAATTTTTGGAAGGTCAAGAAAGTACCCAAAACATATATTCCTAAACA
This sequence comes from Solanum lycopersicum, assembly GCF_036512215.1. Lineage (NCBI taxonomy): Eukaryota > Viridiplantae > Streptophyta > Magnoliopsida > Solanales > Solanaceae > Solanum > Solanum lycopersicum. Next base: position 17,304,470 of record NC_090801.1, on the reverse strand, counting down.
ACTCAAGTTGTTTATCAGATAAAGATAGTTTGATTTGTTCAATGACACGATGATTAGTGTAACATGACCACCTACTCGGAATATACACAACATCAGGATGTTTCCAGAATTTACTATCCTTCATATGCATTAAACATGACTTAAAAATGTGTTACTACATACTAAAGATGAATTAAAGATTAAGTTCACATACTATGTGTCAAAGCAAGGTAATAATCAGTTCAATAAAAGATGAATTACAACAATGACCATTTTTGGTTCCAAATCTATACACAAGTTATCAACTTCAACACAAGCAGCCTAAACAATGATCTAGATAAAGGGTTATCGTGTAGTATAAATGTAATTGGAAGTATCAAAAAATTGTACAGTAAAGTAATACTGTTCAACTATCACAGGAACGCAAGACTAAATTGCAGCATTAACATTGTAAAAATTAAAAATTACATCAAAAACAAAAACCAACAAACATAGAAGCAATACATATTATGCTTCACAGAAAGGTTCTCAAAAAAAATATACACACTTGAAAACAAGCTTACATGACCTTCAATGTCAATAACCTTCAATAATTGACTTCAACTCATATCGTGTTCATGCCCTTCGAAAAGTTTAAGGGGGAAACTAAGCAGTTATAAGACAAATCAGCTTTTGCCACCAGAAAGAAAAATCACAATAAACAGGTTAATGGTCAAATATAATTACTAATTTAGAATCATATTGAGGAGGAATGACAAGTAAAACAGCACTAGTAAGACAATAACAAACTACCATGAGAATAGTTCTGTGATGTGGAATTGGACAGACCTCCAGAGATACTCTTCATAAATTGATTTGTTTCTTTCCCTTTTTTGGTTTTGGGGAGGTTTGGGATGGGGGGGATATGCTACAAAAACCCTGAAAATAGGATAAAACATCTTTAAAATGAATATAAAGACAGGATAAAGCGTCACATTCCGCTAATTTTTTGCCGTTCATGTAATTATTTATACAATCTAACATTATTGTGAATGATATGAGTTTAAATCACAGTATTGTTTGTAAATGGCACAATTATGCTACACAAGAATATAATCTTAGTTCAATTTTATATTATGGACAAAAAAAAGGTAGAGGAAGAGAAGGAGCAAAGAATATTGACCATAATTTACATCATTGCTATTTGAATAAATGCAACTTAAAAGTTGCTCTCTTTTTTTTTACTCTTGTTCAACTGGGTTTTACAAAATTTTTGGACTTCTTCACAATTCTGTTGTTTACATAAAGTTAAGCTAAAGAAACGATATCAGACTATGAATAAGGCTAGATACAATAGTGCCACCTACTTTCTCTATATAAAGGTTCCATGAAACTAATGCTTAAAAGACTTTATAAACTGTACAATAAATCCGAATCTAGTTAAGGTCAGCACTCATAATCCTACCTGCTCTATTCACTTCCTACCATACTTAAAGTTGAATAAAAGATGAACTCCACATACTAAATCTCAAAAACATGGCACTAATCAACATACAATCATTGCTAAACAATAAATAAGTAAGAAAAATCCATAAATATAGATTCAAATACTACTAGCACATACAGGATATTTACTCTCTGGTAGAATTACTCTTTTGGGTAATCAACTTCGAGTTTTTCCATCCTTCATTGATTTTTTCTTCTCCGGTCCATCTTGGTTTTTCAATTTTTTTGACTGAAATTGAGGAGGTAAATCCTCTAAATCGTCATCCCTGTCCACGAGTTTCTTCAACATAGATGCCAAATGAACACATATTTTTTTTATTTCTTCACTGATTTAACCTCTTTAACTCGTTTTCTACCTTTTTTCTACTTATTGTTTTGCTCGTCATTGTTTTGCATGTCATTGTTCTTCTCCTCCTTGTTCTGCTCACCCGATATTTGTGAGATTCTCAATCATCCATAGAAGTTGGAGACGAAACTCGACGCTTCTTTCTACTTGTTCTATAAACTTTCCAATTCGAAGTATCAACATCCCTAACTAGTGGCGGACTTCTTCTAGGAGATTTTACTTTACCTTCTTCCATTAGGATTTGTGCAGAAAAATTGGGAAGAAAGAACAAGAAACCTAATTTTTGGGACAGACGATGAGAAAGAAAATAGAGAGAGAGAAGAGCGAATAAGTTTTCTAACTAATTTTAAAATGGTATAAAAAGGGAATACATGTGTTTTAAAAAATTTTCAAATTAATATAGCTAAAAGTTGACAAAAATGGTAATAAATTAAAAGTATACTTAAAATTGGTAATTATAAAATAAAAGCTCTTTGTTTATGTAATTTTTCCTTTATTTTTCTCCTAACTATCTCATCTATTCAAGAGGTTGTTGGTTCAATCCCCACTCTCCACATTTTATTTTCTCCTTTATTTTTCTCCTAACTCTCTCATACATTCAAGAGGTTGTGGGTTCAATACCCACTCTCCACATTTTATTTTCTCCTTTATTTTTCTCTTAACTCTCTCATCCATTCAAGAGGTTGTGGGTTCAATCCCCACTCACCACATCTATTTTTCCTTTCATTTTTCTCATGAAATTTTTATGTAATTTTCATTTGGTGAGGTCATGGGTTCAATCCCCAATGACCTCATCTACCAGTAAAATACCAACCTAAGATCAGTGATAGGAGCTAGTGAGAGGGAACATTTAATGGGAAACAATCCTAGTTTCGGAATAGAATTTTTTGAGTCTTAAGGGTCTCTTGGGAAAGGGACCAAGAGTAAGAAAACCCATACCTGATTTTAACGTTGTTCAACACTTGAACTTGCTACCCCAAACTTCTCCAAATTCACGTCCAATCTCAAAACTCACACCTTACCTGACTAGTGTATAACGTTTTGCTTAACGTTTTCGGATTGCTTTCTCGCTTGTGTTTTGCGTGCAAGTTCTTCAAGTGTGAAGAACTTTTGTTTTCTGATTTTTTCTAACGTTTGGCAGCCAGAAAGAAAGTGTGAAATGAGAGAGAGATAGACGTGAAGGAGAGAGAGATAAACGTGAAAGAGGTGAGTGGCTAAGGATTAGGTGATGTAGTTTAGACTTAGTCAACTAGGACTCTTTCAAACTTTGAAAATCTGATTTAATTAGTTTAGTGAAATGACCATAATACCCTTACTAAATCAGATTATAAACCTCAATTTAATACACTTAAATGTTGCTTTTGTCGAGGTTCGAACCCGTGATGTCCCCATTGCGAAAATGGGTCCCTCTGAGTCGACCCGACCCAAACCGCCATTAATTAATTAATTAATTAATATTCTATTTTCCTTTTTTCTTAAATCAGCATTTAAACATTAATTAAATAAATTAATTCACCAATATAAATAATCAAGTTAAATCATTGCTCCCACTTAGGTTCGAAACTAGCTGGAGCAAGATTTTGCTCAATGGGAAATTTCGGTCCTTTCTACCAAAAATTACCCTCCACCTTATTATTTAAATAAATTGATGTCTAAGGGTAATTAAGATACTAATCTTAGCCTAGAAAAATACCATTTTACCCCTAGACCCTCCAAACTTAAGATTTCCCCTTTTTAAGTTCGGTAAAGACTCATCCAAGTAAATCTTCATATTCAGGAGCCCTACATGGCTGGAACCAACCATTCCTAGCTCAACTAACTCCCCAAGTTAGTTGGCTTGGCTTTCGCAAAGGTTCAGAGGTCTGGTTTTATGCGCATCAATTTGTGTGAACATGGTCTAATCATAGGCATTCTAGACACAATAAGCACTATTTAGCATATCCATTTTTAGGGTTGTTACACCCTCATTCTCTGAGAACAACACTCATGAGTTTCTATTCAACATTTAGTCCTTTAGTTTTAGTTTTTGCTAGACTTAGTTGGGGTCTGTCGCAGTATTTCTAGTTAGTTATAGGCTATTTTTCATACATAGTTAGTTTCATCTTAGTATTGAGTTAATAACTTTGTATTAAACTCCTAAATATTTTAAATATCTCAGTTATAGAATATGGATTTTCCCCATTTTTTCATTTTAATTATGATTTAACTTCTGTATTAGTTTATTAGCTTTAGTATGCTCATGATCATGCCATTAGGATTAGCTTGGGATCACTTGTAGTCCTAGGTCCTCTGTCCGCGTCTCGGGGGTTGCTAGGGGCGTGACAAACTTATTATCAGAACACTAGGTTTAAGTGTCCTAGGATGCCTTAAAAGCTGCAATAATTAGAGTCCTTTTCATGGGTGTGAAGTTCACCATATCTAATGAGAGGAAAGCTATGAAGTGTTCTAGGAAAAACATCACTTTCTTGTTACTGTTATTCTGCGTAAGGTATGATCTTATTCCATTACAACTTGACGTTCTACTTTTCAAATCATGTCTCCTCGTAGAGCTAGAGACAGGAATTAAAACACTGCTCCTCCAGTCCAATATCAGGAAGTCTCTACTGATAAATTCAGGAATTTCATTCAAATTTTTGCTCAGAGTTTTGCCAACTTGAACAATCAGCGTGTTCAAGTTCATGTGAATGAAAATGGTGGATCCACAATGGCTAGGGTGCGGTGACTTTCTTAGGGTGAATCCACCTGAGTTCTTAGGATCGCATACTAGTGAGGATCCTCATAGCTTCTTGGTTGAGATCAAGAAAATCTTTGAGGTGATGTAGGTCGCTAGAAATGATCGGGTTGAGTTGGCATCATACCATTTGAAAGATGTTGCTGATATCTAGTACACAGTGGAAGGAAAGTAGGTATACAAATGCAACTCCTATTACTTGGGATTGCTTTAGTGAGAACTTTCTAGTCCCAATAGAGTTGAGATAACCAAAGCCTCGGGAATTCATAAACTAATGGCAGGGAAACATAACGGTCCTAGAGTATTGGATCAAGTTTAACCGAATTTCCAAGTATGCTTCTCACATGGTTGCTGACTCCAGGGCTTAGATGAATAAGTATTTGTATGGAGTGTCAGATTTAGGGAAAAGTGAGTGCAAAAATTCTATGTTACTGGGAGATATGGACATCTCCAGGATGATGACCTATGCTCAGGAAGTTGAGCGTGATAAGCTTAGGGAACAGGCCAAGGAGAATAAGAAGTCTAGGGCTGGGAACTATGACTACTCTCAACTGAAATCAGGTGTTGGAAATCGCTCAAAGAGTCAGCAAAAATTTTTGAACCCCAACTCCCTCATCAGCTAGTGTTCCAATCTCCAAGAACAAGTATGATAAGAAGTTTAGGGAACCAAGATCTAAGTATCAGGGAAATGTTTGAGTCACCAAGACTTACCCCACTTTCCCTAGGTATATTAAAAACCATCCAGGCGAGTGACTCACAGGAAAGGAAAGATGCTTTGGTGTAACTCTCTGGAAGCTCCATGATTTAGACTAGAGATTAACCTATTTAATAATGATTAAAATAATATTTCCAGACATATAGTAATGTATTAAACTCAATTAAAAAATATTATATGCAAAACGTTAAACAAAGACCTTGATGGCCGAAGACTAGCTAATTTTAACTATTAGACGTCTCTATGTTTTGGTGTAGTTTTGGGAGTGTCAAATGAAGTCCAAAACTAGTTAAAATACTTTAAATAGGTAATATGTAGTACAAATGGTCCAAACATCCGGTAACAAAACCCCAAAGACCACCCGAAGGGTCCTTAGGGAGGATCCAAACATGGGTGAGCAGGCTGCAAAAGCAGCCTGCGTCGCAGCCAACACGTAAGGCCCAAAAGTTTCCTCGCGATGCGGAGACTCCACAAGAATCAGTGAATCAACCCGGATTTACAAAATAAAATATGAAATTGACCCTGCAACGCGCAAACACTTCCCTTTTGTCCATGTCATTTTAAAGTAAATGTAACTTCACAAAAAGTCCAATTTAAGTAAGGGGTATTTTGGGTATTTTAGGGGATGAGTTTATAATGAATTTGGGTCAGTTTTAGATAATTTTCAATCACTTCAAATCACATTAAACAAATCCCTCTCATCTCTCTCAAAATCTTTCTCTTTTCAAACTCCATTGAAGAACAAGAAAAACATAAGAAAGAAGACAAACACTTCACTATTTTTATTAAAAATTCGTGGAATATTAGTCAGTAAGGTATGGGTTCTTCAATCGTGGGATTCCTTTCCCCTAGAGGTCCTTTCAAAGACGATTTTCAAGAATTCAACTCATAGGATTTTTACTCTATAAAACGGGTTTTCTTCCTGAGCCAAGATTTATGACTAATGATGAAAAATAGTGATTTTATATGGTCAATTACGTATGCATTTTTGGGTAATTGGTTTTTAATATTTGATTTTCGTGTGAAGCATGTTACTTCCATAAATAATTACTTTTATTGGGTTATATCTATCACTTGATGACATGTAAACGTTGGGATTGGAACTATAGCTTGAACAAACTCCTTAATGAACTTTCCCTTATTCATAACTATGAATTGGTCTTGTATATGACTTGAAGGGTTGATATTGGGTATGTTATTGAGTATTTCACTATTTTTTTGGATCATTATTATATATTGAACGTCAGTTCTTGATGAAGGTTCTTGGAAAAAATAGTTAAGTCTTCTAAAGTCGTGAGTACTCTATTATGTTATGTTAGCCTATAAATTATGTTTCTATGTGTGTATGTTGGGATATGTATATGTTAAATGTGTGATTATGGTAAGGATATGATAATGCAAGTTGATGATATTTGTTTTGTATGCCTTACATACTATGAGTATGATATGATAATCTCACAGATGAAGGGTTCTGATGAAAGAAAATTCTCATCCTAATCCTAAAAGATATTATGATCACGTTTATACAAAGAGTTAAGATCCTATGGATTATGATGAGAGTTATGAAAAACTGATAACCTAAAGGTTTTTCAACAAACTACTTTATCTTAGTAGAGAGTGAACTAGATATGAAAGGTGTCCCTTCATCAGTTGGAAATCGATTCACAATGACTTCATGAGATAGAGGCTGCCATTTAATGTGGAACTACGGCTCTCTAATATATCTCTTAGTTTTTGAACTATGTTGCCACTATAGGAATACTAGCTAATGGATCCACCTAGAATGCTATGTTCATGTTTTGGATCTATTTTGGCCGGTAGATCACCTTCTTTCGGTGTGGGGTTTCATTACACCGGATTCCATATTTACCTCACATGGTCTAATGTCGGTTAAGGTGATTTTTCCCTCAAGAATGAATGGCAAGTAAATGGGCATTGACTAGGGTAACTTGAGAAGTCTACTTAGTAGAGGTAGGGGTATGAAACTCTACCTAGACATTGCATAAGTTGACTCTAAAAGAAGTCCTATGAGATTTTTCTTATGTAATATGATAACATGGAATGTATAATGCTTATGATATATGATCTTACTCTTATATGATGTTGGTTATGTTGATGAACATGTTATTGGTCTATATTATTATGTGCGGTGATGACTATCGATGATATACGTTTTATGAAGAAAAGTATTTCTTATGGTCTCCTATCTTGTTTACTTGATTAAGTAGTGTTATGGGGCTTCACGTGAGGATTGCATTTGTAGGCTTTGGATGAGATTATTTGTAAGTGTTTTATATGTTATGTCTAATTAATGTAATGAACATGAAATGTTAATATAACTTTATGATGATATGTCTTTGGTTATGATCATGTTTAATGTTATTGTGTTCCTTATCTTGTATATGCTCTCTTGTATATACATTAAAGGTTTTCAAATGACAGCATGCTTTTCAAAGAAATGGTCCTTTTTCATGCACGTCCTTAAATGTTCTGTGTATATACCCATACTTTATACATGTGGCGTACTAACCCCTTACTTTATATTACTACAAATGTAGGGTCTGACAATTGAAGATTTATAAGGTAGATTGGAGAATCTTGGAACTCTTTCTTCAAGTATTGGTAGGTCCTCATGTTCGGGGATGCTATCGTTTCATTATTCTAGCTTATCGAGACTTTAGAAGTGTTTCATTGTCGTAAGACCTTTATGGCGTATTGACATTTTATTGTCTAAGTCTAACTTATACTCTTTTGATGGTTTTTTTATATGAGACAAGTTTTAGAATATGGTATGTATGTTATCATGTTGTTAAAAGAGAAGCCTAAGTAAGCTTCTATGTGAGAGGTCGACGTATACCTCAATATATGGTAAGCATGAAGTCTAAGTACACTTCACATAATATGTAAAAATTTAAATTTTTCTGCATTTTTAATGAATGACATGTTATGGAGAACGTTAAGGGCTTGTTTGAGTCCTCAGAAAGGAAGACAACACTGGTCGCATCTGGGGTGCTCTCCAAATGTGACATTTGGGTATGGTCAGTCTGGTCACATGTTAAGGGATTGTCCTTCTAGATAATGTCAAGGAGGTGGTATTGGTAGAGCTTAGTCTACAACTTCAGCAGCACCAGTAAGTCGCCGGGCTCTGTAGGGTAACTTATCTAGTACAGGTCGCGGTCAGTGCCATAATAGGTTGTATGCTCTTCAGGCTCGCTAGGATCAGGAAGGTTCTCCTGGTGTATTCATTGGTACGTTACGCATCTTTGACCTTGATCTTTATGCATTAGTAGATACACGGTCTACTCTTTCTTTTGTAACTCTTTCTTTATTGATGATATCCTCATTTACTCTAGGAATGAGTAAGAACATGTGAAACATTTGAGAATTGTTCTGCAGACTCTCAAATATCGCCAGTTATTCGATAAGTTTAGCAAATGTGATTTCTGGTTGAAATCTGTTGCTTTTCTTAGTCACATTGTATATAGAGAGAGGATCTGAATGGATTCGCAGAAGATAGAAGTAGTGAAACAATGGCCCAGACGTACCTCTTCTATATATATCAAAAGTTTCTTAGGTCTAACAGGTTATTATAGAAGCTTCGTGGAAGGAAATTTATCCATAGCCTCACCATTGATTAGGTTGACTCAGAAGATGGTTAACTTTCAACGATTAGATGATTGTGAGAAAAGATTTGTAGAATTGAAAACTAGATTTACTACAGCTCCTGTCTTGACTCTACCAGAGGGTTCAGATGATTATGTGATTTATTGTGATGCATCCATGGTTTGCCTAGGTTGTGTGTTGATGCAACCAGATAAGGCTATAGCTTATGCTTCTTGACAACTTAAGGTGTAGTAAAAGAACTATCCAACTCATGACCTCAAGCTTGCAGCAGTGGTGTTTCCACTCAAGATCTGGAGACACTACTTGAATGGTTTTCATGTAGATGTGGTCACTTACCATAAGGGCCTTCAGTATGTGTTCACCCAGATTGAGTTGAATCTTCACCAGAAGATATGTCCTAAATTCATTAAGGATTATGGTATGAGTGTGCATTAACATCCTGGTAAGGTGAATGTAGTAGCAGATACTCTTTGTAGATTATCTATGAGTAGTGTAGCCCATGTTGAGGAAGAAGCAAAGGAGCTAGTGAAGGATATTCATAAGCTTGCTCGCTTGGGAGTTCGCCTTATGAGCATATCAGACAGTGGTGTAACAGTTCAGGATGTGGAAGAATCTTCTTTGGTAATAGAGGTTAACGAAAAGCAAGACAATGAACCAATCTTGCTTGAACTTAAGAGTTTAGTCCATAATCAAAGAGTGGAGGTTTTCTCCCAAGGGGGAGATGGTGTACTTCACTATCATGGTAGATTGCGTGTTCCGGATATGGGTGAGTTGAGACAAAATATTCTTGAAGAAGCCCATAACTCTAGATATTTTATTCATCCAGGTGCTACTAAGATACACCGCGATCTGTTGGAAGTCTATTAGTGGAATGACAGAGGGATATAGTAGATTTTGTGAGTAAGTGCCCAAATTTCCAGGGGGTATGACTCAAAAGATTGACATTCCTACTTAGAAGTGGGAAGTGACAAATATGAGATTTCATCATAGCATTACCTCGAACTCGTAGACAGCATGACTCCATTTGGATGATAGTTGACAGGATGAATAAGTTTTCTCGCTTTTTGGTGGTCAAAATTACAGATTCAATAGAGGACTATGCCAATCTTCACATTAATTAAATTGTGAGGCTGCATGGGATTCCTTTGTCTATCATCTCATATAGAGGTCCTCAACTTACCTCTCATTTCTGGGAGTCATATAAGAAGGGTCTTGGTACTCAGGTTAACCTTAGCACAACATTTCATCTGCAAACGAATGGATAGACAGAGCGTACAGTTCCAACCCTAGAGGATATGTTGAGAGCTTGTGTCATCAATTTCAAGGGTAGTTGGGATGATCACCTTCCTCTTATTAAGTTCTGCTATAACAATAATTATCAGCATTCAAATTGCCCCTTATACGACAGTTTATGGGTGCAAACGTAAGGAGAATGGAACTAGAGTTCCAAGTTAAAGATTAGATTTTCCTAAAAGTGTCACCTATGAAAGGGGTGATGAGATTTGGAAAGAAAGGGAAGCTCAGTCCTAGATATGTAGGCCCTTATGGGATCTTAAAAATGGTAGTCAATGTGGCATATAAGTTAGAGTTTCCACCAAAACTAGCAGCAGTGCATCAGTCTTCTACATCTCACTCTTTAAAAAGAGTGTGGATGACTCAGCCTCTGTAGTGTCATTAGAGAGTGTGGTAGTGAAATATACTTTTTCTTATGAGGATGTACTAGTTGAGATTCTTGATCGTCAGGTTAGAAGGTTGAGAAACAAATTAGTCGCTTCATTCAAGGTTCTGTGGAAGAGCCAATCCATAGAGGGAACTACTTGGGATGTAGAAGCATCCATGAAAGCCAAGTATCCTCACCTTTTTACTTCTGATTCCACTCCAACTTGAGGTATTATATTAGTTCCTCATAAGTTTTTCAGTCATTCATACGTGAATTCATCCCTAGAATCATGTTCCCTCGGTTTGTACTTGCATTTTTTGCGTATTTGCATGTTCTTGGAACTTAATCTAGTCATAAGCTCAGTTCTCAATGTTTAGTAGTAGGGATTACAACTCTCTCCCTCTATTTCAGCTAGTTTAGTCTTCATTCGAGGATGAATGTTCTCAAGGGGGAGATAATGTAACACCCCGTATTCAAAACAAACCAAAAACCAACTTTTCAAAAAATTTCATGTGCAATCGACCGTCACTGTCCATGGATAGTAGTCTTAATCTACGGCCCGTACTGCGCATCTTTCATTTGTAACTGAAACTATAAAAAACTAAGCCCAGAAAAATAAAGTAAGCGTCCATTCACAAAAAGACCTACAGTTCGTAAATTAGACTACGGTCTGTGGTCTGTGTATGTGGACTGAGACTCAAGTTACCCAGCCTCTAAAATGAACAATGGATGATCAGCACGGACCGTCGTTCGATCTACGGTCCGTAGGTCTGACAGTAGGTGAACGTTAGAACTCAGTTACAGGGGAAATGCTGTTGGGTCAATTTAATATATGAATAGGTGTCCTATGACCTATGAAATGATAAATAATTGAATTATCTTTTCATAGCCACCGAGTTTGCTAAAATCCAACCTCTCAGTAAAAAGTTATGCCTGTTTTAGTAAAGGTCTGTCGGGCAGACACAACCGATGGACCTTAGATTGAACGACGACGCGTCAGTCCAGGTCATCATTTGGTCCAACAGAAAAATTTCACATGGGTCTTTTCTTCTTTTTCTTGTTTGTTTAACCCCCAAGATACGTTGTTTTAGCCCTAAATCATCATATTTTAGTAATTTTAAGACTAGAAACATAACAAGAACTTATCTAAGTCAAAATCATAAATCATAACCTAGAAAATTAGAAGAAAGAAAGAAGAAAAAGGTCAAGAACCCTAGTTCAAGAACGCAACAAGGTTCCATCAGTTTCAGCCCCGAAATCTAAATGTTTCTCCATGGATTTCATCTTAAGGTTTGTGGAATTTAGCTAGAGGGTTACTTTCACCCATTAGATCCCTAGTTTTTTCAGTCTTTTATTGATTCTTTTATCATTATTAAACTTAGGGCATCTAGAATTACAGTAAATCATCACAAGTTAGTTAGATATATGTTCCAAATCAGATTATAAAGTTATAATTTAGGTTATCGCATGAATTTCAGAACCCTAGCTATGTTTTTTTTACTTGTCAATTACACATGCTAGGTCATATACTTCAGTTACTTCAGATATACATGCCTCAGTTAATAATGCATAATTATCATATTAATTGTTGCATTCTCAGTTTACATGTTCAGTTTTGAGCTATCCAGTATTTACAAAACTTTTTCATAGTGTCTTAATCACTTAATTCATTGTGATTAGCATAATACCGAGTTGGACTAGGGTTAAACGCACCCAAATAGTCTTAGAACTACTAGCAAGTAGGTTGTAAGTCCCCTTTGTGGGCATCAGTTTAGTGATCACGCCAGCATTTCTTTATACCTCTTGGAGGGTATATTGGGTCCTCTCGATGGGGTGTATACATCAGACTCCACATTTTGCTCATGTGATTTTATTATCAGTAATAAGTAGCTCCCACAGTTCACTCAGACTTTATTGCATTGACCATATTTTTAGTTCAGTTTGTATTAAGTCTCATCATGTTATAAATTTGGTCATTGCATCCAATATATAATGTTCAGATTATCTCATTGCTTTATTTCTTGTTCAGTTATGTATAATTTCAACTTTACTCTATTTTACATGCTCAGTACCTTGCAAATACTTATGCATACCTGCACTACATCAACTCGTGATGTAGGTTCAGGTTCTTAGCATCCAGATCATGCGTAGATTTGTTTCCAATCTCCATTTCAGCAGAATCACTGGAGTAACATCGAACAAGTAATCCCTAGAAGTTAGAGTATCCTTGTGTCACCACACGGCAAATGACACTTCAAGAAGTCTCATCGAAGCCACTTGTATCGTTCAATGCATAATAAGCATTCTAAAATGAGTAAGAATTTATAACTTTCTACACACACGAAGAACTCTTTCATAAATAAATACGCAAGCGGGAGAATTTCATTAAAAACACTAAAATATTACAAAAATCTGAGTGAACCATCTAAACTTTGGATTATACAACACGTGGGTCTAAGCCCATACGAGACGAAAAATAAAGACTAAGACATAAGGAACTTGTGAATATTATCCTCGAATTGATGAGGACTCACTAATACTTCATCTTCAACCCTTAGAAACCTATCCATCCTCCAAGGCACATCAACAGTTCCAATTCCCTACACTTTAGCCAAAAAGGTAAAAGAAGGGGTTAGCACATTAGATGTACTAAGTATGGAATCCATGAAAAAACCATGAAAAAGGGACATTTAGTAAATAACATGCTTTTCCTGAATTTCGATTAAAACATCATTCCTTAGTCATAAGATCAACATTTTATAACTTAGAAACACATAAGACTTCATTTAAGAAAAATCACATTTTTAAGCACAGTTTCCAGTGAACTTCTTCACTGTACAGTGAACAACTTTACTGTATAGCGAACTTCTTCATTCTTACGATGAAGTTTCTCAACCTTTCTACAAACATCTTCTAACATATAATTACCTCACTAAGAGATATCCTAAGACTCACTTAAGTAAGACAAAGAGATACCGCCCATACACCCTCTCTAGTCACACCTAAATGATCCGTAAGACTACTCATAATGACACACACATACTTACAAATACATCAATCACATGAACATGAGATCCTCCTACCAAAGGTGACTCTAAGGTTCAGTTGAATGAGTTGTGAATCAACTGCCCATACAATCCCTTACACAGACACTTAAAAGATCCTATAGAGTACCTAAGATAGAATCATTCTCACTAAACACATTAGCATACATAGAATAGGAAACTCTTCCCTACAAAGATTATCAAAAGACCTACTCAACTAAATCAAGAAGATAACGTCCATGATTGACATCTTCATGATTTCCTAAGTAATCCTTAAGACTACCTAAGTTTGGATCATGTCTACGTAATTAACCATATTCCCTAACTAGAGTCGTTCTTAAGACTTTTCTAGGTAAGAGATGAAGTGACCATTCCTATGACCTATTCACACCTTAACTAAACAACCCTTAACTACTCTATATAAGTACTTCTTCATGTAACATACTCAGTTAATTTAATTCATTACTTTTCTTGATTTATTTAAGAGATACTCATAACATAAAGGACATTCAAATAATAGTCTTGGAGAAGACCTTTGGACTCTAACTAACACCTTCAAAGCCTATTGTGCAATGTCTAGATAGCGTCTCATACCACCACCTAAACTTCATACAACTTCTCTAATGCTAGTAGGTATCCCACATGATGAGAATAGGCAATAACCGACATAGACTATGATAGATAGACATGGAATCCAGAGATCTAACCTACTCCGATGAGGGTGTTCTACTTTCCTATGGTAGAACTTGGACACATCCCAAGTAGGTGCATGGTTAAGGAATATGAAGGGCTTTTATGTATTCTAGTCTCATTCTCAAGTAGATGTACATTGTACTGTAGTCTCCGTCTCAAGCAGACCTACTTTCCATAACATAATCACTCGGTTCTAGCCTTTTTTCTCATAGAGTAATTGACACTTAATGATCACATGAAGGGGTTCCTTATCTAGTTCATAACCTTACCACATTCACCTACCCAAAAGGTACAGTAAGGCTACCTTTCAATGGAGACTAAGAGAGCTCACTATGACTTTCCTAAGGATGATATGATGTTGTTCCATCCAATCAACCCTAATTCCACCACTCCTTTTCATGAAGTATACCATTAGGGCACTCGACTTTAACGTCATAACCTTACCACTAGGTTTAAGGTTCCACATACATGACCTTCTTCACATCATCTAAGGTCTCACAAATCATTAATTCATACATGACAAGGGTGAACTAATCCTACCTAGTTAAGACATATCATATTCACATATCATTCATACATATATCAAGTAGGGGACACAAGTTTACTAAAACAAGACACAATATTCTTTACTTTATTCCATATACAATATCATTCTTTAAAGCACTTAGGAATGACGCTTATCATCTTTATGTCATCCTATAAATTACAATAACATCATCAATATAATCATCATACACTCATATAGTCAAGTAGGAACAACCATGTAACAACTCTTAAGACTACACACATAAAGACATAGTAATAGTCTAACATGATCACTTAGATAACATCAATAGAAGAACAAATACTTTCACATTACTTCAAATATAGGTATATATGATCATACTTAACATAATCAACTACACTAATCATCATAACACTTAAAGTATTGCCGACAAGGCCATGATCATCATAATAAATAAAGTAATACCGACAAGGCAACATCAATTAACATAACACCGCCACCATAAGTAGACCATAGCAATAAACATTATATTACAAAATCTATACATAATATTAAGAGAATTAGGGCATCCTACCAGCCAGTCAATCTCACCACTTCAATCCCAAGCTAAATCATCCAATTCGATACCATAAGTCCCTTTACATGGCCATGAACATCAATGCAATATATAAACTATAATAATCAATGAATCTAGGTCAATTAAATATAATTTTATCAATCTAATACCAATTAGACATCAATTGAATACAATCGTTACATCATACAATAACCCATAGAAAACTACACTAGAATTCATAAGCATTAAATCAATTTCAATTCAATAAGCTTAATATTCAATAGATCTAAGAATATACGATACTCAATTGATCAAATTGAAACAGCCTATAATCCAATCAATCAAAATATTTACATGAATCAAAAGCCCATAACATTCTACACATGAACTCATCAATATCAAAGCATGATCACATAACCTATATTTTAGTCAAATTGAGAGTTTTGTGAAGGTCAAGGGTTCATAGATAATTGCATTAGAAAAAATTAATTATACATCAACAACATCATATTTTAACGTTTGAAAACCTTTCATGCAAGAACCCAAGACTTAGAGTAGAAATTGGACTTTTTATCTTTTTAAAATCTTTGAAAATCATCTTTGAAATTGGATCTAAGTTGATAGTAAGCCTTAGATTAAGAAATCTCATACCTTATTAGAATAACCCAATGATAATTTAATAATAAACTCCATTGAAGAACCATCTTCAAGATCCATCTTCACCTTGAACTCTCATGGAGGTTTTTGAAGAAACTTTGGGAGGGAGTGTGTTTTGATTTAGGTGTTAAGAATTAAATGAGAGTTTGATGATTATATATACTCTTAAAATACACATAAACACTCAAAAAACCGTCAAAATTATTATAGTGGACGCAGAGACAGTACCAGCAACATCATGTCCCTTGACTGAGGGACTGTCCTGTTAGTCCGTTGTCTGGTACTGAGGTTTGTAATTTGTCCCTCATATCCCATGTTTAAGTCTAAAGCGATGAGAACTAACAAACAGGGCGTCGACTGACCCACTGGGCATCGATTTCCATCCGTTGGTTGGGCTGTCTTGGACAGTCTTGTCACCAACTTTGGGTCCTTCCTCAAGGACCCCTGGATGGTCCTTGGGGATGTTTTACCGGACGGTTCTAACCCAAAAATGATTGTATAAGATTTTTGGAACTCTCACATGAATTTCATCCAAAATTAACATGTAAAACTCGACGAAACATGCATAGACACACAAGGTCGTTTCAAGGTAATCTTTTCAAACGTCATGGACGTTCTTGGACGTTTGACCTCCAAACTTCTCAAAACTTGATACACTGTGTGTATAAACCATAAAAAATCATTTAATGACCTTATAACCTCAGGAATCAAAAATATACACATAAAACCACATATAAGGCACATGGGTGACTTAGTCATCGAACGTCTTGACCGTCCCTTGACGTTTGATTTCCAATACACCTAAACCCTCAGACACTGTCTCAATACAAAATTATAGTTCATTTTAGGACCTTAGACTATCACGACAACCATATTAGGCTCTATCTTCGCCTAAGTCATTTTTGGGGTATCACAAGTGGTGAGTCCTCATTCTCCGAGGACAACAATCATGTGTTTCTTTTCAGCATTTAGTCCTTTTGATTCAGTTTTTGATAGACGTAGATGGGGTCTGTCCCAGAAATTCTAGTCAGTTAATGGCTATTTTTCAGACATAGTTAGTTTCACCTTAGTGTTGAGTTAATAAATTCTTTGTATTAAACTCATTAGTATTTCAAATATATCTTCTACATAAGTTTATTATATTTAGTATGATAATGATCATGCCAACAGGGTTAGGTTTTGATCAGCTGTGGTCCTAGGTCCCGTGTTCGTATCTTAAGGGTAGCTTGCGGCGTGACAGACTAAGTGCAAGATGGTGATGAAGTTTCCAAAGGGGGGATCATCGAATTAATCGGCGATTTCGACTAAGTGCCTCAAGTAATCAACTGGATCACTAATTTTTTTATCTATAAATACTTGTTGAGTATTTTAGATTAGTATCAAGAATTATTAGACTTGTATCAATGTTTATCATATTTTTATCAGATTTTGAGCTCTAAGTTTCAGAGGGTTTTAAGAGAAGAACTTGAAGACTCAAAGGGTTTCACGTCTAAGGATTTAGACTTCGGTCTCTTGGATTCTTCATTCTTGTCCTGTAAAAAGACTTAAATATTCATACCTATTTTAATGCAAGATCATTTTGATATAAATTTCTATCTCTTATTCTACAACCCTAATTCTTGGGGTGTGATTTTTTAAATATAGATAAAATTAGTTGTTGGGTCTTGCTTGTTGATAGTCTACTCATGTTTGAATGTGATTTCATTTAATATTTCTTGATGAATATAATGAGATTTTAGTTTCACATATAATTGCATATATGTTTTTCTGGCTTGCGAGAGATCGAAATCGAGAAAATAAGACAATTAAATGCATTGCCGGTGGGAATGGTTTGACGTGAAGTTCATGTCGAGAGAGTGAACCCTAATATTATACCACACACTCCGCTCGAGAGAGTAAGTGGGTTAAGGTGGATGTTGTGCTTCATGCGGAAAGTGGGTGTCCAAGAGGAACCCATTTTATATGGGGGTAAGTGGCTCAATCGAGAGATACCTTATCCCCTTAAAGTCTAGCCTAGTTGCAATTACTCTATGAATTTTCTATAAAAATAATGTACCCAATAATCTCATTTATACCATATTTCTATCACATCCCAAGAATTCTCCCTCTCCTTGATTTAGAACTCCTTGTTAGTTTTGTTGTTTTTACATATTACTTTTGAAAAAAACCATCGATAATTTCCGCTTGCTCACCCCTTTGATCTAATATGTTTTTAGTCGATAATGTCTTTATATATGACTAGTTAGAACTAGATTTTACTATTATATTAATTTTCACAATCTTCCTTGTAGAAACGGCTCCAACCATTGGTTGGTTACTGTATTACGGTATGATAGTCGACACTTGCATCAAAAGTTGTGTCTTTGATGACTTCACCGAGCACACAATCTAGGGCTACCCCCTAGACTTAACACGGCATTCAAAATTCTTAAGATCCTAATAAAAGTATCATAACGTATCATGAACATAAGATAATTGGAAGTATGGAAAATTTACAACTTTTTACAATTGAACTCTTTTTCATAAAACCAAATGCAAGTCTTTACTACACTTTGTCTCAAATATCCCATTCAATAGTCTCAACATGGAAAAAAACATAAAGGAACTAGTGGATTTTGTCGTGAAGCTCGGAGGACTCACCTAGATCTTCAAGCCTTACAATTTCAAGAAATATATCTCCAAACCTACATTTAATGAGAATGTAGGCAAAGTATGTGTTATTACAAGTAGTACATATGTTATCTCGCATAATCATTAGAGCATAATACAAGGGTTAGTCAATAAAATACATAATCCAAAGTCATATTAAATACTTCATGAAACATCATAAGAAAAGTCTCAACATAAGCATCATATAAGCATAATTTGACTCTTAGTCATCTATACCATAATAGAACTATACTAAATAACCTAAAATCATACTTGTGCAATACATGAATAACATCTCATAGTACCACTTAAGCCATGTATCCCTTTGTAGTCAGCTTAATCATAGTCTATATACATGGTAAAATATTTAAGCTTTTCAACCATAGGGGCACCATACTCCTAAGTAACCTCAAAGCACACTTGTTCAATGCATAAAATGCCTCCCATACCACCCTTCACACTAAGCATAACCTTGAAGCCATCCTAGTCATATTTACCCTCCTTTGGTCCCGTTATTAGCTTACTTCATATAGGGGAACTATAACCTTTAGTCAATCATATTATTGGAAGGAAACTATAGCGACAACCCAAGCTAAGTCTATACGATATAAGAGAACACTTCATAAGAAGTTTCAAGTCATACTTGTGCATTGTATAAATAGCATGCCATACTACTATCCACACTAAGTACCACTTTAGGCTATCAGACATACTCACTAGTTAGGGACTAGTCCCTCTTTACTATTTGTCATTTATCATTTAATGTACTTTTCTATTTAGTACAAGGCAAGTCACAACAAACGAATGGATTCCATTTCTCAATACAAGGCTACCAAGGAATAACCCATAAATAGGCTAGACCATGCTATCATCTTAAGCACATAACTAATTAAGCTAAACTAATACATTGTAAGGCATACTATAATGCAAGTCTAAGCTATACTAGAAAGGTAGAAGTATTCCATACTAGCTACCATGAAATATTCTTAGACCAACTAAGTCATGCTACCCTTGCAAGAACTCTATGATGCTAATGCAAGCTACCCTTATGACAGTGTGATTCTAAATACTAAGCTACTGTTAGGAGAGTAAGTGTTCTCTATCCTAAGCTACAAAGAAATATTCTTACCTAAACCAAGTCAAGCTATCATGAAGGCATTCTAATAATGCCAATTCGAGTTACCCTTAGGAGGTTATGAATCCTCAATCCGAGGCTACCATAACTACTACTAACTCATGCTACCTTGACCTGAACTTTACAATGCTATGCCAAGCTATCCTAAAGACAGTATAGATTCTCATCATAAGATATCTTTAGTATAGTATGATTATTTAATCCTAAGCTATCTTTTCTTGGTACTTTTTTACCAAGTCAAGCTATAATTGAAGGGAAAATATATAACAACTTCAAGTTATTCTAGTCTAACATGCTTTGATTCATTGTAGATTATTAATCCAACCTAGAATCATTCCACGTGAGTGAACCTTGGATATGCTAACATATTTATGACTAAGTTTTTAAAATAGAAACAATGCACAACAATATCACATCATATTAGCTTTTCCACCAAAGCCCTAACATTGATGACTATAAGTCTTATCCTCAAGTTTTACTTCTTACTATCATCTTTTTACCTAGATTTCAAGGTATTCTGATTACATTCCTCAGTAGTAGGTGATTCTTGTCATAATTGATCATAAAGGTTCAATTTCATGTTCACAAGTCATGATCCATCATATAAACAATATTCTAGTTCAATTCATTTTTATGTGTTCCTAACCTTTCACAATTAGTACACATGACATTGATTTCGAAAATCTATTAGAATTCCTCAATTCCCCCTCTCATGGCATAGACCCACAAAATAACATATTCATCAAATAGACTAGGGTTTACCATGGAAATCACATAATTTCATCATAATATAATAAATTAATACTAAATTATTCATAATTAGGTATTATCCACTAGGTTGGACTCATACATAAGCACTACCCACAATATAGACGGAAAACCTAGCTATAATTAGGTTTTTAACTTCACAATTAGGGTGTAACGCCCCTAAAAATAAGCTAGGTTAAACTAGAGCCTTAAACATGTGTCATGATGTTTTAATTTCCTAAAATTTTTAGTAATAGTGTTCATAGGCAGTATATAAATTTTGTAAGTATTTAGAGGTCAAACATCCAAGAACGTCCAAGACGTCTGAAACTAGTCAAAGTTGTACTAGTGTCGTAGTGTTTTGACGTGATGTTTTGGAGGATTGTTTGATGTTAAAATTGAGTATATATGATTCCTACATGTATATTGACATGTAAAGGGTTGAAACGTCCGATAACGACGGACCGGGGCGCAGCCTAAGGGTCCCTAAGGAGGACCCAAACATGACCAATGCAATCTGTTGTGCCAGCCAAGATGTGACAATGACTGCGCGTCACGCAGATGGTACTGATTGGGGAAAAAAATCTTTCCCTACAATGCGAGGCTATCACAAACCATTCTGTCTCGAAAATTTCTCAAGTTTTTTTCCATCATTGTGGGCTTTTCATCTCAATTAATGTATAGTTTTTCATCCTTTAAATCTCTTTGTTCAAGGAGTCAATTCCAATGATTTTTCAAAGATGATCAAAACATGATTCCTTCTATTTCAACTTGTAGCAATGGGTTCTTGCATGAAACGATTTGAAACAATGTTTGATGATATAATTGATATTAATTGAATGATTTTAGATCAAATTTATGATGAGCTCATGCAAATCATTCCATCCTTATGTTGACTATATTATGGGTGAATTGATCATGTCTCTATAATATTGAATTTATATGTAGTTTACTTTTAGCTATTGAATTATGGAAAAATTATGTTAGAATTATGTGTAGTCTTTCTTAATTGATAAATTAATATTTTTTTAAGCTGTATTAATTGAATATTGGGATTATTGGATTGAATTGGTGGTCAAGGCTATGGGTAAGAGCCTTTGAGTAATTAGTTGGTTGAGTTGGCTATGGGTTGAAGTTGTGAGATTGAATTGGTGGTATGTTGACCGAACCCTTACTATAATATGTAGTATAGGTTTTTCAAATGTGATGATTGGCATTGTCCACTTATGCTGGAAGTACTGACGTTCTATACTTGTGAACTATGTCGACTCATCGGCATTACGTCATAAGTTGTGAAACAATGTGCCTCATCGACATTACTTCATGTATTATGATATTATCATGTTATAGCTTAATTATGTGATTATTACGAAGGTCTTGATTATGTATGTGTATGTGTGAAGTCAAATCATGAGATCTCTTAATTAAAGATATGTGACTATGATAGGCTATAGTGATGCCTTGTGTGTGTATATTTGATGTTGAAGAGTGAATATTCCTAGTTGACCTTATGATTATTAGGATGAGATATGTTAATGAATATATAGGAGTATGTAGGATGACTTCCAAGTATACTAGTTGTCCCTATGTGCTTTTGAATGACATGTTATATGTGATAATGGAAAGTATATGTGTCTTGTCTTGATAGACTTGTGTCCCTTACTTGATACATAAAGAATATAAATATGAACCCTTGACTTAGTACGTTAGAATACCCTTTGACATAAATGTATATGTATGAATGGAACATGATCTTGAATATAGTAAAGAAGGTCATTATGTGGAACCTTTTAGAAATAAAGTTATGATATCCTTTATGTTGAAAACCGCAATGGTATCCATCTTGTGTGAATGGAAGAATTAGGGTTGATTGGCTGGAACGGCATGAAATCATCCTTAGGAAAGTCTTTGATCTCTCCTCTTAGCCATTTTAGGCAACCCTAGTGGACACTCTTTAATAAGGTGTGTTATGATTTGGTTATGAACTAGATATGGAACCTACTCATGTACTTTTTTATTGAATTGCTCTATGAGAACAAATGCTAATATCGAGTGAGTATTCTTGGGAAGTGTTTCTAATTAAGATTACTTTAAACAACATAAAAACCCTCGATATTCCTTAACCATGTTCGTACATGGGATGTGTCCTAGTTCTACCATTGGCAAGTAGAACACCCCCCATCGGAGTAGGTTCAGGACTTCGGATTCCATGCATATCTGGTATGGTCTATGTCGGTTATTTCTTATTCTCATCATGTGGGGTACACACTAGTGTTGGTGTCACGGCCCGAGAGTACCCCCTAGAAGTTAGGGCAATCTTGAATAGAAACACGGCGTACTCAACCTCTCGGAGGTCTTGTACAAGCCCTTTCGGACCATTCATTGCATAGATGTATGAAAATAGTGCGGAATTAGAACTTTTCACAAAAAAATAATAATACTTCAAAATATCTCTTTTATTGAAAAACATTATGAAAGGCTAAGTCTCAAAGTGGACATCTTAGACACACGAATATATTGGGACATGGCCCATAATTCATCATATAGAAAATAGCTAAGTCTCTAAACAAAATATAACTTCATGAAATGCACAATGCAAGGAATCAATGAAATTCAATTTCAACTAGACTCCTAAACAAAATGCTACATTCAACATACAACTATGATATTCTATATCTCAAGCTTGAATTGAATAGAAGAGATGAGACAACAATCTACAACCCAACTACACACCATACTCCCCTAATTAGAAGGACTTTATATAACTAAAGAGAGAAAACTATAACTTACCGGCATCATCATCATCCGGTTTTGTTCCTTTGGGGTTTGGAGAGCATAGAAGCGATTCCTCTTTGGAGAACCACCATCCGGAACTTAAGGAAGAACTTGCTTGGCCTCTCTTCCTCTAGCCGCAGTAGTAGGAAAATCTCTCACCTTGTGATCATCCTTCTCACAACCAAAGCACCCACTAGTACAGGCTAGACACTTCCCAAAGTGCTTCTTTCCACAAGTGGCACAAGTAGGCTTAACAACTTGGGAACCACCACCTCTCTCATAATTAGCCTTAAGATCACTAGAACCATCTTTATTTGGAGCCTTCTTCTTAAACTTATGTTGAACATGCTCATCGTCTCTTCCTTTCTTAGCATCTCTACTTCTCCTCCCAATTTTAGCCTCTTCAATGTATTGAGCATACACCATAAGCCTAGATAGAGTCATGTCACCATGGATCATGCTTGTACGACACTCTTCCTTCACAATATCCGAAACACCAGTAAAGAACCTAATTATCTCGTCCCAAGGGTTAGACACCAAGGATGGAGCATACTTTGACAATAGGATAAACTTAAGGAATACTCCTCAACACTCTTGATACCTTGCCTAAGGTTTATAAATTCCTCAATCTTAACCTCCCTCTTCTCACGGGGAGAGTACCTAAGAATGCTCCTTAAACTCTTCCCACTTTAAGGGACCCGATTAAACCGGTCTACTATCCTTCCATTGAGTAAATCATACATAAGCAACATCTTTCAATTGATACGAATCTAACTCTGATTTATCCCAAGAAGTCACTCCCATAGCATGAACTATATTATACAACTCATCCAAGAAAGCTTGGGGATATTCTCCTACATTAGAACCAAAGAAGATAGAAGGATTCATCCTCAGAAAGTCCCTCCATATAGAGGCTATAGTACTTTTCATAGCATTCACCCTAGGTCAATGTCTCTATTCACTTGAGTTGTAATAGATCGAGCGACGGTAAGGAGAGCCTCTCTAATCTCCCCATTAGCCATAAACGGAAAAAACACCGAAAACTCATTACCTCCTTTCACAATAGGGACCTGATCATCTTGAAAACCTTGAGGAACTTGCACACCTTGTGGCACTTGTGCACCTCGAGGAGGAAGTCCCTCTTTCACATCATTCTCCTTAACCCTCCTATATGGTGTCCTCCTCGTATTCATCTTCCTAGAAACACAATGGAAACCATAAGAAAAGGACACTCATAACTTGTACTCTCGACGGCATGACATATGAGTAGAAAAGAAGGGAAAATCTATCGTCCTATAGCCTCTCGCTCATTAATGTGTCGCGACTCACATCAATAAACAAGACTCCATTATACGTGGCTTTTTGAGACTTTTTGATTCATAAAACAACTTTCATAACCTTATGCTCCGATACCAAGCTTTTCACGACCTAAGCGTACGCCCTGGAAGTTAGGGCAATATTGAATCGAAACACGGCATACTCAACCTCTCAAATGTCTCTTACAAGCTCTTTCGTACCATTCATTGCATACATGTATGAAAAGTAGTGCAAAATTAAAAATTTTCACAAGAAATAATAATACTTCAAAATATCTTTTTCATAGAAAAACATAATTAAAGGCTAAGTCTAAAAATGGTCATCTTAGACATATGAATATATTGGAACACGACCCATACTTCATCATATAGAAAATAGCTAAGTTCATTACAATACTTTCAATAAGAAAATCTAAACATCAAGATGTCGTCGAATCTAGTGAGATCATACCAACTCTTTGCTTGAATGAAGACTAATCAAATCTTCCACTTCGAGACTCCTCTCAAATGCCACTTACACCTTTAGAGATAGACAAAATGTATGGAATTACTACAAACACTTGTACTAAGTATGGCATAATGCATAAAATAATGATAAACAGACATTTGTATAAAACATGCTCTTTTTTATTAAAATATCATAGTATGAGCATAAGAACAACATTTAACACCTTAGAAACATATAAGATATCACATAAGCATTTTATCAAATATTGAAGAATGTTACAGTGAACTATGTCACTTTACAATGAACCAAGTTCAAATTCACAGTGACCTCTTTTAGCTTGCAATCCTCTCACCAAAGGTTATCCTAAGACTCACTTAAGTGAGACGAAGAGAGACCACCCATACACCCTCTCTAAGCACACCAAAATGAACCTTAATACTACCTAAGATAAGATCATTCTCACTTATTTGTTAAACTCCCTTCCTAGAGTTACTCTAAGACTCACCTAAGTAAGACATGAAGAGACTTCACATAGACCCTCTTCAAGCTACCAAAACAATCCTCAAATCTACTTTAGATAAGTACTTTTTCATTTACATTCCTTTACTAAAGTCATTATGTTCATTAAGTCATTTATAAAACATTCATCAATTATGGACATTCACATAATGGTCTAAGAAGACTTAGGGCACTCACACACT
This sequence comes from Solanum lycopersicum, assembly GCF_036512215.1. Taxonomy (NCBI): domain Eukaryota; kingdom Viridiplantae; phylum Streptophyta; class Magnoliopsida; order Solanales; family Solanaceae; genus Solanum; species Solanum lycopersicum. The sequence continues at coordinate 17,278,704 of NC_090801.1, read as the reverse complement.
GACATCTTCAAAGCCTAATCGTGCAATGTGTAGATGGCATCCCATTAATCTACCTAAACTTCATAGTACTTATCTAACACTAACATGTATCTCATATGATGAGACTAGGCAATAACCGACATAGACCATACTAGCTAGGCATGGAATCTGGAGTCATAAGCCTACTCCAATGGAGGATGTTCTACTTTCCAAGGGTAGAACTAGGACACATCCCATGTAGACACATAGTTAAGGAATATCTAGGTCTTTTTATGCACTCTACTCTTCTTCTCAAGTAGAGATAAATTGTACTCTAGTCTCCTTCTTAAGTACAGGTACAAATCATAACATATTCACTCGGTGCTAGCCTTTGTTCTCATAGAGTAAGTTCAATAAAAAGAGGCATATGAAAAGGTACCATCTCTTAGTCATTACCTAGTCATAATGAACCTACCAAAGATGGGTCCACTAGGACTGCCACTCAATGGTCTATAAGGATAGCTCATTCTTCACCTTCTTTCTATATAGAAGATTCCACATAATAGTCATGCTTAGAAGCGAACCATCTTAGGTTTATCGATCCTAGACTTCCGTTCAACATTCATCCATACACATAAAAGACAGAAATTCCTACGCCTTCTAAGTCTATATGTTCATATTCATAATGTACATGTATCAAGTAAGGGACACAAGTCTACCAAGGCAAGACACACACATCTTCACATATAGCATGTCATTCTATAAGCACATAGGCATAACCAAAATCATATGTCACCCTAATCTCTACTATAATATTATCAATATATGTAACAACCCTAAAAATGGTTATGCTAAGTAATGTTTAATGTGTCTACAATGCCTATGATTAGACTAGGTTCACACGGATTGATGGCGTAGAACAAGACCTCTAAGCCCTTGCAACATCAAAGCCAGCCAACTTGGTGAGTTAGTTGAGCTACGAAAGGTTGGGTCCATCCATGTAGGGCACCCGAATATGAAGATCTACCCGGATGAGTCTTATCCGAACTTACAAGGGTGTAATCTTATGTTTGGAGGGAATAGGGGTAAAATGGTCTTTTCCAGACTAAGGGTGGTATTGTAGTTATCCTAAATATTTAATTAAATAATTAATTAATATGGTGGAGGGGAAATTTGGATAGAGGTTGCCAAATTTGACCCTATAAGCAAAATCTAGCTCCACCAGCGTTCGAGCCTTGGTAAAAAAATCAGATTTTTAATTAAAAAATGATAAGAATAAAATTAATAAATAATAAGGAGTCCTAGTTTGACTAAGTCTCCACCTAACTCTCCTAGTCCTAATCCTCTCATTCTCACGTCTCTCACTCTCATTCTCACATTTTTTGTCTGCAAAAGAACTGAAAATTATAGTTCTTCACTCTTGAATAACTTACACACAAAAACTCAAATGAAAAGCTAAGCTAAAAATGAATATCAACAACATTCTTCTCGACGGATTGTGTTCGGGATTGTGGTGGTGAGGCAGTGGTGCCGTGGGAATAGGCAGCATTGAAACAAGTGTTGAACGACAATAAGGTATGGGTTTTATTCTCTCTTGGTCCCTTTCAAAAGAGACCCTTAAGGTTCAGTTCATTCGCAATTGAAAAACTAAGGTTGTCCCCGCTGCATGTCCCTTTCATTAGATCCTTTGAAAGATTCAAAGCATGTGTTGGTATGTCTTATTGTAGATAATTTTAGGTCTGGTTGTGATTATGTGTTGAATGTGTATTCAGAAATCATGTAAGGGATGAAAAATATATTCTGGAAAAGTATACTAAATTGACTGTTTTGAGCATGTGTGTGCTGAAAATTTACTATGTTTGCTGCCTGAAATTTGTATATTAAAATGTTGTATTTCGTGTTTATAAAAATGTTAAAAATGTGATGTTCATATAATGTTAAGATGGATGACTGAATGTCACTCAAAATACTGCAAAAATCAACATAAGAATGAGAGAAAATGGATTGGAAGAGAACAAATTCAAGCTTGCTGGAAATTGGTGGTCTCGGCCAAGAATTGAAAAAAATAGGTATGTATTAAAAAAATTTAAAAATTGTGAGGTCATTGGGAATTGAACCCAAGACCTCACTTAATGTAATCTATACAAAATTTTCATGAAAAAATGAAAGAAAAAATAAATGTGGAGAGTGGGGATTTAACCCACAACCTCTTGAATATATGAGAGAGTTAGGTGAAAGACATAAAGGATAAAAATAAAATGAGGTGAATGGCGATTGAACCCATAACCTCTTGGATAGGTTAGAAAGTTAAGAGATAAATTAAAAGAAAAAGAATGAGCTTGTGGGGATTGATCCCACAACCTCCTTGCCTTAAACTAAAATGAGAGAAGGAAAAGAAAGAAAAATATTGTGGGAGTGATGGGATCGAACTAGGGTCCCCCGTATCTGAAAAATGCAATTATCAAGTTTACTATAAGATTAAATGTTACTCAATGGATTCGAAAGCGGGTTCCATTGCCAAATTCTGTATTGACACATAAGTCATAAGTAAAAAATTTTAATGAAAGCTTCCTCTAAAGATGGAAATCAATATCTTGGCATATCTAGAAGATGCATAAGTCTTGTACCATATAATCTTGGGTAAATATGGATCACTTAGAAAAACTTTGAATGAAGCCTCATGGCTTGTACGTGTGGACTCATAAGTCTAGCATACATTTGAAAGTAAGTGAACCTGAGATTTATGTGATGGGATATTGAAACCCCAGAGGGTTTAAGTAAGAGTGTGACACACACTAAAGGGCCAAGTGCATTGGTATACGATGAAATGAACATTCACGTAAAGTGGTGAGTAAATATGAAGACTAAATGTGCTAAAGTTAAAGAATGTTGTGACAACATGATAAGAGGCTAATGCAATCTCAAATAAGCCTAAGTAAGTGCTACCAAGACGTACTCACCTATGAGAGTGTAAAGTTAATGAAGAGACCAGTCTCTATGAACACTCTAATGAAAGTATTGAAGTTAATTCATACTTAATACTAATGATTAGATGAAAAATCATCTAATGAGCTATGATTCCCTCACGCTAGAAGCCAGCTTCTATGATGTATGATATGAATATAATGGAACTTTATACTGAGCACCGATAGGTTAGATATTAGTTGCGATTCTTTATTTCGGGAAGGAAAAGGTTCCTGTAATTCTCATGAGATAAGATTGTCCGTCCAGACGGGTATGGATCTCCTTATAACTCCTATTCTTTGAACCTACACTTCCACTATAGGGTTCTACCAGGGTTCGATTCCCTATATATGTTAGCATTTTTTTGTTCACTTTGGCCAATGATTCCACCTCTTTTTGGTGTGGGGTTAAACACTGGATTTCATGATGCTCACATGATCTATGTCATTTAAGGTTAAAGTTCCCAAAGAAACAATGAGGTAAGCCTCAAGTAATGCACATAATGAAATGAACTATGCCAAAAGGTGTTAGGATAGGATAATCAAGAGGTGAGCTAGACTTAAGTAATGACACTAGGTCATTCTTGGTCATTGCACAGCGAACACGATGGAAGTCTTAAATTATATCCTAGGTATGGCTGGAGTTTACACTAGCTTACGAACGAATGAAAATGAAGTACGTATGAATTAATAAAGCAGACTCTATGTTTGCTAAAGAAGGCTCCCTAGTTGAGGTCCCATATGTTGAGCTCTCATTTTGGGAAGTCCTAAGGTCAAGTCCATGATTCCAAGGTCTCATGTCATATGAACGAATGATATGAAATATGTTATGTGCTAATAAGCAATATGTTATGTGATGTGTGCAATATGTTACGTATGATGATGCATGTTACTCTCATAGCATGACTTTCCTAATATGATTTTTGCAAGTACACATACTTGAATTTCCATAGATCATATCGTTAGGAGAGAGCTCTTATTAATCATGCATGTCCTTGGTGTGTGCTTGCATATACCCGTACTTAGTACAAGTGTGTACTAATACCATACAACTCTCTACTTTTAAGTGCAGGTGCAGCTGGGCGCCAGAACTTATGAATCAACAATGATGTTATCCGAACGTGGATCTTTCATATGGATTTTGTAGGCCCTCATTCTTTCGGGGATACTTACTATTTTGTTCTAACATTAGACGTAGAGATTAGCTAGTGGAGTCTGTTCCACTAGTGTTTCTTTCCTAGTTATTTTCAGATATTGTATTGGTGCCATTTTAGAAACTCTATATTTTATAAAGATATTGACTATTTCTCTCATTTGATTATCTTGATATTAGATGGTAGTTGTGAACGCTTATGAGTTTATGTAGATAGTGTTATGTGAGTTCAATGTTTCTCACTATGAAGTCTAAGTAAACAAAAAGTTCAAATTTTCTGCTAAAATTAATCTAGATGATGTAAAAATGATGTATGTAGGCTTGTCTGCGACCTCTGAGAGGTCAACGACTCCAATTTTGGCTAGGGTCTAGACTCCGGTCATGAAAAAGTTGGTATTAGAGCATTAGGTTAAATTCCAAGTATAATAAGTTCACATCAACCACATCGAGTAGTTTCTAAGTCATGGTAGTAAAGTGCATTACTCTCCTGAATTAGAGACTGCATGATGCGTAGGAAAAATTCCCTTCTCATGATATTATCGTTCCTTTTCTAATATCTGATTTCTTGGTGTTATGAGCATGTCTAACATCAATTCTTATGTTTTCATAAAAAACAACAGAAGAAGAAACGTTGGTCGGAGAAGAGGAGAAGCAGCTGGTAGGGATAACCATGTTCCACCCTAGGCTCCAGCTGAAGGAGTGACCATGCCGGTTAACCCAGTCGGGTCAACTGATGCGGAGGTGCGGATCGCTTTGACGCAGATGGCTCCAGCCAGCACTATGAAAGCCCAAGCTATGATTTCCCAGGCCAACAGACAGGATGTTCAGCGGGAGAACCCACCAGCACGTAGCATGGAAGACAGACTATAGGACTTTACGAGGACGAATCCTCCAATTTTCCCGAGGTCCAAGACTTCAGAGGATCCCCAAGAGTTTATTGACGAGGTGTATAAGATTTTCGTGGCTATGGGGGCCACAAATACAGAAAAGGCTGAGATGGATTCCTACCAGCTCAATGACGTTGCACAGTCTTGGTAAAAGATGTCGCAGGATAGATGAACTTTGGGCAGAGGTCTAGTCACGTAGGAGTTGTTTAAGACAGCCTTCCTGGAGAGATTCTTCCCAAGGGAGATGAAGGAGGCCAAGGTTGAGGAGATTATCAACTTTAAACAAGGATCCTGACAGTCATGGAAAAGTTTGTTAAATTATCTAGGTATGTCACTTCCCTTGTATCTAACAGTAGGGATGAGATGAGTAGGTTTCTCATAGGAATCTCAGGAGATCTAGAAAAGGATTGTCGGGATGCGATGCTCCATAATAGCATAGACCTCTCCAGGTTGATGGTACATGTCCAGCAGGTAGAGGACAGCAGGAGGAACATAGGGTTCCATGAGGTTAGAAGGCCTAAACCTTCTGATAAGGCAGGTCCTAGTAATGGTGGTGGCAGGAACAACTTTGGCGTCTGTTAGCAGCCCAGATTTAAAAATGGGCATCAGAGTTCAGGGAACTCTAACTCTCAGAAGAGTGCAGCACCAAGGGGAGGAAGACCCGAGACCAAGTAGGGCAATGAAGGTGATGTGCAGCGTCCCAGAAGGGAGTGTGCCAAGTGTGGCGTACTGACAATGGAGAGGGAAGACAGGGCACTAATGCCTGCTTCAGTTGCGGGAAGAGTGGGCACATGGTCAAAGACTGCCCACAGAACAGGGATCAGGCTAGAGGTAATGCTCATCCTAGGCCTAATCCACAGGGTGCAGCAGCAGTCGAGCCTCTTAAGAGGAACAGATTCTACGCCCTGCAGGGAAGGGAGGAGTAGGAGAAGTTCGCTGATGTGGTCACAGGTATGTTGTGCGAGTATTCTTAGCTTCTATTTATGCCCTACTTGATCCAGGTTTACACTTTCCTTTGTAACTCCTTTACTTGCTCTAACTTTTTTTGAGATATTTCCTGAAGTTGTGCATGATCCTATAGTGGTTAGTACACCTTTAGGAGAAAATGTAAGAAATGATAGAGTATACAAGGATTGTCCAATAGTTATATGTGGTAGGACTATGTGTGCAGACTTGGTTGAGTTACCTATGAACGATTTTGACATTATTTTTGGCATGGACTGGTTTCTTAGTTGTTATGCTTGTGTGGATTGCGGTAGTATGGTTGTTAGATTTTGTATCCCTAATGAAGTAGAGCTGTTCTGGGAGGGGTACAACTTGAGTCGTCCTAATCCCTTCATTTCAAACCTTCAAGCCAATAAAATGATGTCCAGGGTATTACTATGTCATCTTGTGAGTGTCAATGATTTAGATCATGACGATCCTTCCATAGACTCATTGCCTGTAGTGAATGAGTTCCCAGATGTGTTTCCTAATGAATTACCTAGAGTTCCTCCCCCTCGAGAGATTGACTTTGGTATCGACTTAGAATCCAATACTAAACCAATTTTGGTTCCTCCTTACAGAATGGATCCAGCTGAACTCAATGAGTTGAAGTTGCAGTTAAAAGATCTCACTGATAAGGGTTTCATTCAGCCGAACAATATTCCATTGGGGCACTCCAGTGTTGTTTCTGAAAAAAGAAAGATGGAACCCTTAGAATGTGTATTGATTATCGGTAGCTCAACAAATTCAATATCAATAATAAGTATCCACTTCCCAGAATATATGACTTATTCGATCACATTCAAGGGTCTAGTTTCTTCTCGAAGATTGATCTTCTTTCGAGGTACCATCAGCTTAGGGTTAGGGATGAAGATATCCCAAAGTCAGTCTTTCGTACCCGTTATGGTCATTATGAGTTCCTATTCATGTCATTTCGTCTCACTAATGCACCAGCTGCATTTATGGATCTCATGAACAGGGTCTTCCGTGAATACCTTCTCTTGTGTAATAGTATTCATTGATGACATTCTCATATACTCTAAGACCATGTACGAGCATGAATAACATTTGAGACTAACCTTGCAGGTACTTAGACAACATTAGTTGTATGCCAAATTCAGCAAGTGTGAATTCAAGCTTAGATCAGTGACCTTCCTGGGTCATGTGTTGTCCCACAAAGGTGTGGAGGTAGACCCTAGGAAGATTGAGGCTGTTAAGAACTTGCCAAAACCTCTTACTCCCATCGATATCCGTAGCTTCTTGGGATTAGCTGGTTATTATTGCAGGTTCGTGGAGGGATTTTCTTCCATTGTTTCCCACTCGCAGCTTTGATGAAGAAGAAAGTCAAGTTTGAATGGGCGGAGACTTGCAAGAGAAGTTTCCACAAGCTCAAGGATAGACTCACTTCAGTCCCGGTGCTTACTTTGCCTTAAGTGTGTTGAGAATTACACTTTTTATTGTGATGCATCTAGGGTTGGTTTGGGTTGTGTTCTTATGCAGGGTGGTAAGGTGATAGCTTATGCGTCCAGACAGCTCAAGGTTTATGAAAAGAATTATCCCACCCATGACCTGGAGTTGGAAGTTGTGGTGTTTGCACTGAAACTGTGGAGGCACTACTTGTATGGAGTGCGTGTGGATGTGTTCACAGACCACAAGAGTCTCCAATCTGTGTTCACGCAGAGAGAGTTGAACCTACGTCAGCGGAGATGGTTGGAGTTGTTGATGGACTATGACATGAATGTCCACTACCATCCAGGTAAGGCTAATGTTGTATCTAATGCTTTGAGCACGATGATCATGGGAAGTACAACCCACATTGAGGATGAGAGGAAGGAGTTGGTAAAAGATGTACACAGATTGGCTAGACTGGGTGTGCAGTTGGTTGACTCTACTAGTGGGGGCATTTCAGTTCATCCTAGTTTTGAATCATCCTTGGTAGTTGAAGTCAAGAAGGGTCAGCATCTTGATGTGGATGATTTGCGGATCAAAATTGTTGCAGAGGCCCATTGTTCAAAATATTCGATACATCCAGTTTCCACCAAGATATATCATGACCTTAAGTAGATATATTGGTGGGATGGCATGAAGAAGGACATTGTTGAATATGTGGACAAGTTTCCTAATTGTCAACAGGTTAAGGCAAAACATCTTAAGTCTGGCGGTCTTACTTAGATGATCGAGGTTCCGACTTGGAAGTAGAAGGCCTTTAATATGGACTTCGTGGTTGGTCTTCCGAAGAATAGGAGACAACATGACTTCATATGGGTTATTGTGGATAGGATGACTAAATCTGCCCACTTTATCCCTGTGAAGTCTACTTATAGAGCCGAGGATTATGCAAGACCCTACATTAATGAGATTGTGAGATGTCAAGGGATTCCTTTGTCTATCATTTCAGATAGAGGAGCTCAGTTCACTTCACATTTTTGGTGATCCTTCCAGAAGATCTTAGGCACACAGGTAAAGCTTAGTACTGCCTTTCATCCTCAAACTGATGGGCAGGCAGAGCGCACAATTCAGACATTGGAGGACATGTGGAGAGAGTATGTGATTGACTTCAGAGGTAATTGGGACGATCATCTTTCTTTGATATAGTTCTCTTATAATAACAGTTATCACTCTAGCATTAGGATGGCATCGTTTGAGGCACTGTACGGTAGAAGGTGTAGGTCTCTAGTTGGGTGGTTCAAGGTTGGAGAGTCATCCATTTTGGGTCCAAAGATCATTCATGAGGCCTTAGAGAAGATCAGGGTGATTAGGGACAGGTTGGATATTGTTTACAGTCGGTAGAAGTCTAATGCAGACAACAAAATACGGCCCTTATAGTTAGATGACGGTGACCAAGTCTATTTCAAGATATCACCTATAAAGGGGGTGATGAGGTTTGGCGGGAAGGGGAAGTTGTGTCTGAGATATGTTGGTCCCTATGAGATCCTACAACATGTGGGTGAGGTGGCCTATGAGTTGGCATTGACTGCGGAGTTAGCTTCTGTTCATCCAGTCTTTCATGTCTCTATGTTAAAGAAGTGCCTAGGTGATCCAGCATCGATTCTACCTATTGAAGGTTTGGGGGTTCATGAAGACTTGGCCTATGAGGAGGTAACTGTTGAGACTTTAAAAAGACATATCAAGCAGCTGATGAACAAGGAGGTTGCCACAGTGAAGGTATTGAGCAGGAATCATCTTGTTGAAGGTGATACATTGGAGGCCGAGGCTGATATGAGATACTGCTACCCTCATCTTTTAAGCTCTTTAGGTTATACTTCCTACTCTTAAGTCTAAGTTACCTTATCTCCTTTGTTCTTGGTTGATAACTTGACTCTGTATAATACCTATGTTATGATATGACTGGCATTGTTCTAGATTATAAAAATTTTCATTCTGAGACGAATGTTCCTAAATAAGGGATAATGTAACAACCCTAAAATGGTTATGCTAAGTAATGCTTAATGTGTCTAGAAGGCCTACGATTAGACCGGGTTCACATGGATTTATGCGCGTAAAATCAGACCTATGAACCCTTGCAACATCCAAGCCAACTAACTTGGTAGTTAGTTGATCTAGGAAAGGTTGGTTCCAGCCATGTAAGGCACCCGAATATGAAGATCTACCCGGATGAGTCTTAACTGGACTTAAAAAGGGGTAATCTTAAGTTTGGAGGTTCTAGGGGTAAAATGGTCTTTTCCAGGCTAAGGGTTGTATTGTAATTACCCTAAATATTTATGTAATTAATTAATTAATATGGTGGAGGGGAAATTCGGGTAGAGGTTGCCGAATTTGACCCTATAAGCAAAATCTAGTTCCACCCCTGTTCGAGCCTTGGTGGAAGTAAGGATTAAATTGATTTAAATTTATTAAGTGAACTAGTTGAATTAATTAATATTTAAAAAAACAGATTTACGTAAGGGAAAATCAGATTTTTAATAAAAATATAATAATAATAAAATTAATAAATAATGAGGAGTCCTAGTTTGACTAAGTCTCCTCCTAACTCTCATAATACTAATCCTCGCATTCTCACGTCTCTCACTCTCATTCTCACGTTTTTTGTCTTTAAAATAACTGAAAATAATAAATCTTCACTCTTGAAGAACTTACACACAAAAACTCAAAGGAAAAGCTAAGCTAAAAACGAAAATCAACAACATTCTTCTCTACGGTTAGTGTTTGGGATTTCGGTGGTGAGGTAGTGGTGTCATGGGGATTGGCAGCATTCAAACAAGTGCTGAACGACATTCAGGTATGGGTTTTCTTCTCTTGGTCCCTTTCCCAAAAGACCCTTAAGGTTAAGTTTATTCGCAATTGAAAAACTAAGGTTGTCCCCGTTGCATGCCCCTGTCATTACATCCTTTGAAAGATTCAAAGCATGTGTTGGTATTTCCTCTGGTAGATAATTTTAGGTCTGGTTGTGATTATGTGTTGAATGTGTATTCATAAATCATGTAAGGGATGAAAAATATTTTCCGAAAAAGTATACTAAATTGACTGTTTTGAGCATGTGTGTGCTGAAAATTTACTATGTTTGCTGCCTGAAATTTGTATGTTAAAATGTTGTGTTTTATGTGTATAAAAATGTTTAAAACGTGATGATCATATAATATTAATATGGATGATTTAATGTCACTCAAAATACTACAAAAATCAACATAAGAATGAGAGTAAATGGATTGGAAGAGAACAAATTCCAGCTTGCTGGAAATTGGTGGTCTCGGCCAAGAATTGAAAAAAATAGCTATGTTTTAAAAATATTTAAAAATTGTGCGGTCATTGGGAATCGAACCCAAGACCTAACTATATATAATATATATAAAAATTTCATGAAAAAATGAAAGGAAAAATAAATGTGGAGAGTGGGGATTTAACCCACAACCACTTGAATAGATGAGAGAGTTAGGAGAAAAATAAAGGAGAAAAAAATAAATGTGGAGAGTGGGGATTGAACCCACAACCTCTTGAATAGATGAGAGAGTTAGGAGAAAGAAATAAAGGATAAAAATAACATGAGGTTAATGGAGATTGAACCCAAAACCTCTTCGATAGGTGAGGAAGTTAAGAGACAAATTAAAAGAAAAAGAATGAGCTTGAGGGGGGTTGATCCCACAACCTTTTTGCTTTAAACGAAAAAGAGAGGAGGAAAAGAAAGGAAAATATCATGGGAGTGATGGGGATCGAACTAGGGTCCCCCAAATCTGAAAAATGCAATTATCAAGTTTACTATAAGATTAAGTGTTACTCAAGGGATCGAAATTGGATTCCCTTGCCCAATTCCGTATTGACACATAAATCATACGCAAAAAATATTTAATGAATGCTACCTCTAAATATAGAAATCAATATCTTGGTATATCCACAAGATGCAAAAGTCTTGTACCATATAATCTTGGTAAATATGAATCACTTAGCAAAACTATGAATGAAGCCTCATGGCTTGTATGTGTGGACTCATAAGTCTAGCATATATTTAAAAGTAATTGAACCTAAGATGTTATGTGATGGTATAATGAAACCCATAGGGGTTAAGTAAGAGTTTGACATACACTAAAGGGACAAGTGCATTGGCATAAAATGAAATGAACATTCACATAAAGTTATGAGTAATTATGAAGAGTAAATATGTTAAAGATAAATAATGTGGTGACAACATGATAAGAGGCTAATGTGAAAGGTGAGAGAAATCTCAAATGTGCCTAAGTAAATGTTACCACGACGTGCTCACCTATGAGAGTGTAAAGTTCATGAAGAGACCAGTCTATATGAACACTTTAATGAAAGTATTGAAGTTAATACATATTTAATACTAATGATGAGATGAGAAATCATATAATGAGATATTATGCCCTCATGGTAGAAGCCAGCTTCTATGATGTATGAGATGAATGTAATGGCAGTTTATACTGAGCACTGATAGGCTAGATATGAGTTGCGATTCCTTCTTTCGAGAAGGTAGAGGTTCATGTAATTCTCATGAGATGAGAAAGTCTGTCCAGACGGGAATGGGTGTCCTTATATCTCCTAGTCTTTTAAACTATACTGCCAATATAGGGTTCTAGCAGAGTTCGATTCCCTATATAAGCTAGCATGTGTTGGTTCACGCAGGTGTTTCCACCTCTTTTCGGTGTGGGGTTAACACTATTTCATGATGTTCACATGATCTATGTCAGTTAAGGTTAAAGTTCCCAAACAAGAATAAGTCCAGTCTCAAGTAATGCAAATAATGAAATGATGATACCAAAGGTGTTAGAATAGGATAATCAAGAGGTGATCTAGACTTAAGTAATAACAGTAGGTCATTCTTGGTCATTGCACAGCTAACCCGATGAAATTCATAAACTACATCCTAGGTATGGCTGGTGTTTACACTAGCTTATGAACGAATAAAAATGATATGTATGAATGAATGAAGCAGATTCTATGTTTACTAAATAAGGCTCCCTAGGTGAGGTCTCATATGTTGAGCCCTCATTTTCGGAAGTCCTAAGGTCAAGTCCATGATTCCAAGGTCTCATGGCATATGGACGAATGGTATGAATTTGTTATGTGCTAATAAGCAATATTTTATGTGTTGTAGGCAATATGTTACGTATGATGATGCATGTTACTCTCATAGCATGACTTTCTTAATCTGATTTTGGCATGTCCACTGACTTGACATTCCATAACTCATATCGTTAGGAGAGAGCTCTTATTAATCATGTATGTTCTTGGTGTGTTCTTGCATATACCCGTACTTAGTACAAGTGTGTACTAATCCCATACAACTCTCTTCTTATAGGTGCAGGTGCAGCTGGACGCTAGAACTTACGAATCGACGTTGAAGTTATCCAGACAATGTGCTTTCACCCAAATTTGGTAGACCCTCATGCTTTCTAGGATGCTTACTATTTTATTCTAGAATTAGACATAGACATTATCTAGTGGAGTTTGTTCCACTAGTGTTTCTTTACCAGTTATTTTCAGATATTGTATTGGTGCCATTTTGGCAACTCTATATTTTATACAGATATTGACTATGTCTTTCATTTGATTATCTTGATATTAGATGGTTGTTGTGAATGCTTATGAGTTTATGTAGATAGTGTTATGTGAGCTCAATGTTTCTCAATATGAAGTCTAAATAAACAAAAAGTTCAAATTTTATGCTAAACTTAATCTAGATGATGTAACGATGACGTATATAGGCTTATCTGGGACCTTTGAGAGGTCAATGACACCGGTTTCGGCTAGGGTCTAGACTCCGGTCGTGACAATATAACCATCATAAGACTCTTTAACTAAGTAGGAAGATTCATGCATTAACTTTAAGACTACACGCACTTAACAGCATAGTCATAGTCTAACATGATCACCTAACATCATAAATAGAAGAACACATACTATCACCTTAATCACAAATAGATAGATATGATCATACTTCACATAATTCAACTATACAATCAGCATTATATATCAAGTAGTTGCCGACAGGGCTATAATCATTATAATACATAATGTAGCGCCGACGAGGCCACATAATTCACAGGTAAAACACATAACACCACCACCATAAGTGGACTATACCAATCTCAACATAATTTAAGACCTACATTACAAAAAATAAAAAGAATTAGGGCATCGTACCACAAATCCATTATCACCATTTCAATCCATAGCTAACTCGTCCAATACAATACTCAAAGACCCTTACCCATAGCCATGATCATCGATTCAATACAACAATCATAATGCTAAATGAATTTAAATCAATTCAATATACAACTATCAATCTAAGACAGACTATGGATCAATCAAAATACAATTCTTACATCATTCCATAGCCCATAGAAAACGACACTACAATTCATAAGTATTGAGACAAGATCATAAGATCCATAATATAGCCAATTTGAAGAGATTATGTTTGGATGGTTTTATGAATATTTTAGGTTAAAATCATCAAATTAACATTAATTCAATGCATAAACAATGATTCAAAATGTTTAATGCAACAACTCATGGCTAGATGATAAAATTGGACAATTCATGTTTTTTATCATCTTTGAAAATCATTGGAATTGACTCCTTGAAGAAATATAATTCAAGGATGAATAACCATACCTTAATGTGATGAAAATCCCACAATATTGATGGAAAAAAACTTGAGAAACCTATCTTCTTCCTTGTAACTTCAAAGCTTCAATAATGAAGGTTTTAGAGAGAAGAATGGAGAGGTTTTCTTTTGAGTTGAGGGTTTAGCTTTTATTGGTGAGTTTATGGGTTTAAAAAGGTCTAATAACCGTCAATAAGTCACCCCTAAATTATTTAAAAGACCCCAACATTTATTGGAAAAATTAACAAACTCAAATTGACTTAAAAACGACACAACAAAATCTGGAACTTTACTGCACATCGCGGAGGCACATTCAAATCGTATTTCTCAAAAAAATTTGGACAGAATTGTTCGTGACATCCCCGAGTCGCAGGGAAAGAATTTTCCCCACTGCGTTTCAGCTGTGCGACGCGCAGCCACTACCAAAAACTGGCTGGCGCGGCAGCTTGGCAGTCCAAGTTTGGGTCCATTTTGGGGACCCTTTTTATGGTCCCCCAGGCGTCATTCATGGGTGTTTCGACCCTTTGTATATAAAAGAACACGTAGGAACCTTCGGTACTGAATTTAAGCTTCAAACCATCCATCAAACCATCACTACAAAACACTACGACACACTACTTCAACTTCAACTAATTTCAGAATGTCTTGGACGTTTGACGTCCAAACACTTCCAAACTTTATATACTGACTAAGAACACTATTGTTAACCATTTTATGATTTTAAACATCATGAAACAAGTGTTAGGATCTAGTTCAACCTAGATCATTTGTAGGGTGTAACAGTTGGATAAATTCTATGAAGTTTAGGTAGTGGAATGGGACGCTATCTAGACATTGCACGATTAGGCTTTGATAATGTTAGTGTGTGAGTCCCTACGTCTTCTCCAAGAACATTATGTGAATGTACTTAAGTGTTGAATGTCTCCTAAATGACTTAATGAACATAAATGACTTAAGTAAAGGAATGTTAATGAAAAAGTACTTATCTAGAGTAGCTTTAAGGATTACATAGGTAGGCTTGAAGAGGGTGTATCGGCGGTCTCTTCATGTTTTACTTAGGTGTATCTTAGAGTAATTATAGATAGGGATTTCACCTGATTAAATGGGAATAATCTTATCTTAGGTAGTCTAAAGTATCTCTTTGGTGTGTGTGAAGGGATTGTATGGGTAGTGCTTCATAACTCACTTAAGTGAGCCTTAGAATCACCTTTGGTAGGAGAGTCTCGTGTTTGTGTTTTGAATTGTTCTTGACGTTATGTGTGGTATCTTATACTTATGTTATGAAGTTTTACTCAAAAAAAGTATGTTTTATACAAATGTCCATTTCTCATGATTTTATGCATTATGTCATACTTAGTCTATGCAATGTACTAATTCCATACATTTTGTCAATCTTTAAAGTTGTAGGTGGAATTTGATATTACGTGAGGTGGAAGCTTGGATTAGTATTCATTCAAGAAAATTTGGGGTATATCCTCACTTGACTCGAGGACATTACTACCTTTTGTTTCTTACACTAAAAGTATTGTAATAGATTAAATATTTCCATATTTCGATTTTATAAGTCATGTCCTAAGTATTCTTGAGTCTAAGATTGGCGTATGTTGAGACTTAGTGTTTTGCATAGTTTATATTAAAGATTTTTTAAGATATTATTCTTGTGAAAAGTTTTAATTTTGCACTACTTTTCATACATGTATGCAATGAATAATGTCTAAGGGCTTGTAAAAGACCTCCGAGAGTTCAAGTACGTCGTGTGACGATTTGACAATTGCATAACTTCTAGGGTGTACTCTTGGGGCGTTACAAACTCGGTATCAGAGCATAGGTTATGAAAGTGGTATTAGGAATCAAAAAGTCTCATAAAGCCACGTCTAGCAGAGTCTTGTTCGTCGGTAAGATTCATGACACATCTATAGGCGAGAGGCTATAGGAATATAGAGTTCCCTTCTTTTCTACTCTTGTGTCGTGTCGTAGAGTGAAAAGTTATGAGTGTTCTTCTTAATCGTTCTCCTTGATTTTCTAGGAAAATGAATACAAGAAACATGGCTGCAAGGAGGACTGGAGAAGAGAGGGTGAATCAGGAAATTCCTCCTCAAGTTGAGAAAGTTCTTCAAGGTGGAAAAGTTCCACAAGGTGCATGAGATGCTCAAGTTCCTAGTGTGGAAGGAGGTTATGAGGTTCTGGTGGTTCCCCAGACTTGACAAATGGAGAGATCATAGATGTTTTACTTGCCCTAACTCGAGCTATAACTACTTATGTGACTAGAGACATTGGGCCTAGGGTTAATTCTTTGGAGATTTCTATGACCTTTAGATTAAGAGACTTTGTGAGGAAGAATCCTCTTGTCTTTCTAGGCTCTAAGGTGGGAAAGGGTCCCCAAGATTTTATCGATAATGTGTATAAGGTGTTGAGTCCCATGGGGTGACTTCTACGGATAGCGGGAGTTAGCTTCGTACCAATTAAGGGATGTTGCTCGAGTGTGATAAACTCAATGGAAAGATAATAGGCCATTGAGTCGGGTCACATAGAGTGGTAAGAGTTTAAAGAGGCTTTCTCAAATAAGTACTTTACCCCTGAGAGGAGGGAGGTGAAGGTTGAGGAGTTCATTAACCTCAAGCAAAGATATATGAGTGTCGAGGAGTATTCTTTGAAGTTTACTATGTTTTATAGGTATGCTCCATCCTTGGTGTTTAACCCAATGAATGAGAAGAGTAGGTTTGTGACCGGTGTTGCTGACCTTGTTAAATAAGAGTGTCGTACAACCATGCTCCATAGTGACATGAACTTGTCTAGGCTTATGGTGTATGCTCAATTCATTGAGGAATCCAAACTTAGTAGGATCTCAAAAAAATTGAAGAGGGGAGGATCCAATGATCAAAACCAACCTAGGTTCAAGAAGAGGGCTCCAAACCATGATGGACCTAGTTCTCCTAAGGTCAAGGGGGAAGATGGTACTAGTTCTCAAGTTGTTAAGCCTACTTGTTCTACTTGTGGGAAGAAGCATATAGGAAGTGCCTAGTTTTTACCGGAAATTTTTTTGGTAGTGGTAAGGAAGGTCATAAGGTGAGATATTTTCCTTCCATTTTGGATAGAGGAAAGTAGGGTAAGAAAGTTCCTTGAAGTGTTCTGGAAGGTGATGTTCCAAGGAAGAATCGCTTCTATGCACTCCGGGCTAAGGGAACGAATCCGGATGATGATGATAATGATGATGATGGTAAGTTATAGTTTCCTCCATTTAATTATTATGAGTTCCTTCTAAGTGGGGAGTTTGATGAGTAGTGGAGTTGTTATTGTTGTCTCTTCTTTTCTATTCTATTTAAGCTTGAGAGATAGAATGTCATAGTAGCATGTTACATGTTGCATTGTGTTTAGGCGTCTAGTTGAAATTGAATTTCATTGATTCCTTGCATTGTACATTTCATGAAGTTATATTTATGTTTTAAATTAATTTTATATGGTTTTATATCATTTATTTTCATGTTTCCATCATAATTGCTTAAGAATTGCATTTTGGAAATTTGAGCATGTTTTACTTTAAGGTCTTGGCACTCCGCTGTAAAAAAATTTTAAAATTTTGAGAAAATTGTTCTTTCATGAAAAATGGTTATAATGTGTATCGAACTGATGTGTATGAGAGTGATAATGAATGGAAAAGGAGTTCCTCCTAATTGAAATGAATAATGTGAGTCTTATTCCATGATGAGTCGTAGATTAGTTTCTATTTTCTTGTTGTGTTTGAGTCTCTTCATTATGTGGAGTTGATTGTTCTCCTAAACATGTGTATTATGCATTGTGTGGTATGTTTATGTGATGCTAGTCTTGAGTTTATTATCTCTTTATAGTGCCTAAAGAATAGCAAGTGTCATTCGAGGATGAATATTGTCCAAGTGGGGGAGATTGTAATTCTCCTAAAAAGGAGCTAGGTTGAACTAGATCCTAACACTTGTTTTATGATCTTTTAAATTCCTAAAATGATTAATAATATTTTTCATAGGCGGTATATAAACTTTGGATATTTTTGGAGGTCAAACGTGCAAGAACGTCTAAGATGTTGAAAACTAGTCGAAGTTGAACTAGTGTATCGTAATGTTTTTAGTAATGTGTTGGGAGATGGTTTGAGGGTGAAATTGAGTATAGATGGCTCCTACGCATAGACTGACATGTAAAGGGTAAAAAATTCGGAGAGTGACGCCCTGGGGACCAGCCTAAAGGTCCCAAAGGAGGACCCAAACATGACCAATGCAAGCTGTGGCGCCAGCCAAGATGTGACAGTGGTTGCGCGTCATGCAGCTGGCACTTATTGAGAAAAAAAATTTCCTTGCGACGCGGGGCTGTCCTGAACCATTCTGTCTCAAGATTTGAAAATTCCTCCGTGACGCGCAATAGATCCATGTTTTGGTCGCGTCATTTTTAAGTCAAATTTGAATTTGTTGAATTGTCCAATAAGTACTTGGATAATATGGATAAATTGAGAATGACTTATCAACGGTTATTAAGTTTTTTTAAATCCCATAACTCACCAATCAAAGCAAAACCCTCAACTCAAAACAAAACCTCTGCATTCTTCTCTCCAAAACCTCCATTGTTGAAGCTTGGGAGCTCCAAGGAAGAAGACTATTTTTTTGAAGTTTTTATCCATCAATATTGTGGGTTTTTCATCACAAATAAGGTTGTTTATTCATCCTTGAAATCTCTTTCTTCAATGAGTCAATTCCAATGATTTTTCAAAGATGATCAAAACATGATTCCTTCTATTTAAACTTCTAGACATGGGTTACTGCATGAAACGATTCGAAAAATGTTTGATGATATAATTGATGTTAATTGAATGATTTTAGATCAAATTCCTTATGAACCCATGCAAATCATTCAATCCTTATTTTGACTATATTATGGGTGAATTTATCATGTCTCTATACTATTGAATTTATATGTAGTTTACTTTGGGTATTGAATTATGGAAGAATTATGTTAGAATTATGTGTAGGATGTCTTAGAATGATAAATTCATATTGTTTTACTTTGGATTCATTGAATTTTGAGATTATTGGACTGAATTGGTGATTAAGGCTATTGCTAAGAGCCTTTGAGTAATGAGGTGGTTGAATTAGCTATGGGTTGAAGTTGTGAGATTTAATTGGTGGTATGTTGACCTAACCCTTACTATATTGTGTAGTATAGGTGTTTCAATTGTGATTATTGGTATGGTCCGCTCATGGTGGTGGCGCATATTGATGTATCGTGGTTTCGCTGTACTTTCAATGCTTTTTCCTTAAGATTTTTGTGTATCTAGAGCCTTTTTGTAGTAGTTTTAGCATGTTTTTATCTTTGTTTTGCAGGAAAGATGTCCAAACTAAAAATGCAGAAGGCAGCTGAGATTTAGTGCAGAGCTGACCCACGAAGTCCATTGACGATTCGTCGTTCCATCGACGGACAGTAGATGGTGACCGTCGACTGATAGTTCAAGCATTTGGAAAATCTGGGAAATCTGACCAAGTGTGGGGCTACAGAAGGATCGAAAGTTTGTCGATTAATTGATGGACTGTCCTGTTGAATCTTCGATAAGTTCAGAGATAGTCCTAGTACCCGAAGATGAAAAAAATCTAATCATGGAACGATGGAAGACATCGACGAAGCGTAGGCACATCAACAGACCGTACTGTTGGTTCGTCGATTGATTCAGAGACTATGCTAGCTTAAGGATGAAAAATATTCTAAGTCTTGACTAACGAAGCAGTCGACGGTCCGTCATTTCATTGACACACCGTCTGTGGGGGTCGTCGATTACAACCGTGTTTTTTGGATAATTTTCCTTATTTTCATTCCTTTTAATTTAGGGAAATGTTTTCTATAAATAGGTGTAAAACCTCATTTTTGGGATTGGATTTTATTAGTATTGTTCTTTGTTTGTGCTTGGAGATTGAGTTTTGCAACTTTGGCATTAATTCAATTTCTGAATTTGGTTTTCAAGTGATTTCTTGTTATTTCAAGTTGATTTTCTGGATTTTCTTCGAATTGTCAAAGTAAGCTCATGTTTTATTGTTTAATAACTATGAATTGGGTTCTTATATGCGTGGGTAACTAAATCCACAACTAGGGTTGTGGTAACCATGGGTGATTAACAAAGTAATCCTAGCTTAATAAAAATTCTCAAATAGGTTATTTCATATATTGATAATTCTTTCATTTAGAAGGCTTTTTAACGAGTGCACGCGTTAGAAACCGCCTTGTTTCTACTTGCCGGACCAAGGAGGTAGTTAATAAGAAAAGAATTATCAACATATATTTAGTGGGTATTATCTAATAGGCTAGTCTCGATTGGTGCGAGGTACTAACTAATCCAATACATCGAATATGATGTTTAATATTAAGTAAAGGTAAGGGTTAGTAGCTTATGCACACGTAGTCGGACCAAGGTACGGGGAAAAATTCTCTAAATGTCCGACCAAGGATTTAGAGATACCTAAATTATCACTTTGCATGCAAAACAATAGGGAAGAATTCTTATAGCTAGGAATACGTCTTATGAACCTATGGGGAATACTTAGACCCTATTTTCTCTCACAACTTGATAAAATATCAAAGCTTTGCTCCTGTTACTTATTTACTTAGAGATATTAAATAATTTTGTTTTACAAAACTGTTGACACCCAATTTTTGACCCGCGTTGGTATAAATTAATTATCGAGCTTCATGAGTTTTCAAATTATTTAAGTTAATTAATTTTATAAGTCTTGCGAAAATTAAAAAATAAAATAAAATAAAAATAAAGATATGTATATATATATATACATATGTATGTATACATATATGTATATATGTATATCTTAAGTTTTGAAGGTATTCTATTAAACTAGTTTACTTTAAATCACGACTATATTTTGAATCATTATTTTATAATTTGAATAGTTGCGTTACCAAATAAGTAAGCTCGTCAACAAATTTGTACCAAATTCATTTGTTGTTTTAAATCAATTGGCTATTATTTAAAATTGAATTCTTTTACATTTTAAACAATCCACCCAAATCCATTCCCAGCCCAATACCTTACCCAATGCTGAGGCCCAATCCTCCCACTTCTCTTAAACAAGCCCAACACTCCCTTCAAATTTTTAAACCCAACCCATTATATTCCGACCCGACCCACTTTCCCTTCCCCTTTCTCCCTCTTCACGACCCAGCAGGCTTCCCCCCCCCCTCCTACGCCATTTTCAGAAGAAGAAAAGAAACGTCCAAATAATTCCCCAGAAATCGCGCGATTCTCGGACCAAATTCCCAGAAAACAGACGCTCCTTCCTCCCCACGCAAACCCCCCCTTTCCTTCTTCTTCTTCTTCGCGTCAACTCCCCAGAAATCGCGCCAACAACCCCGCAGAGACCCATACCCTGTCAAGCAGGTCTGCGAAACGTCGCAGTCGTCCTCGCCAGCACGCAATGAGTTTGAAAAAAAAAGAAATTTTGAATTTCGAATTCAAAGGGAAGCCTGGCGATCCCCCCTCTAAATACCCTCGATTTTTCAGTCATCAAGGGGGAGGATTTTTTTTTAGAACTTTTCTCTACCTTAAGGCTAGAAATCATCAATCATATACCTTTACGTGCGAATACTTAAGAAAGAGACTTCAAGGAGATTGAAAGCCGCGATTCTGTTTCTTCTGCTTGTTGATTCGCCTTTGGAACCATTTGGAGTTCATTTCGGTGGTGGAAGCTTGCTATCTCGCTCGTCGTTTCCGCTCGCTGCTTTCGAAAAGGTAAATACAGTTTATGCTTATGTTAATTTATCTCAGTTAAGCTTTGTTTAATTCATCGATTCGAGTTCAACTTTGGTTTAATTCTACTGTAAATGTGTCCAGTATGGAGGTTTCTTGTTGATTGATGGGTTATGGATTTCATTGTGATTTGCATTTAAAGTATCGGATTCGATTTCTAGCGTCGATTTGCATTATGTCTCAAATGCCATTATGATGTTCCCTACTATATCATTGCTGTTATGTAAGCTTTGTTACCCTTCTGTTCATCATGGGTTATTGCCTTAGCACAAGGTTTCGTTGCCTGATAGAATACAAATTTTGGTTCAAGTCTTGTTTAAGTTTGTCTTTCTTTCTTCTTCTAAGAATTCCCTATGGAGCTATAATGTGTTTTTCCTTTTGGAATAGTTTGAGTTTCTAAGTGCGTAGGGGAGGGGTACACTTCGATTTGTGCTTCTTGAAATTGTATGGTTCGATCTTAATTTAGTTCTTATCTCATTTTGTCTGAAATATGGTTTGTTGGTAGTTCAAATTCTAGTTGCCAAATAGTGTTGTATGTTTTGTCGTTTGCTTGGATTCATTCATGCTACCTCACTTTAAAATGGACCTTTTATCCCTCTAGTTCATAGTGCTATTCCCAGTGAGGTCCTTGGGTATGCATTTTATCGTTTGTGTTGGTAGCTATTCGACTAATTAATGGCCTTTGTATGCCTGAATTTAATGATCCATGTTCATTCACTGCATGCTTTAGTGATAAATTTGCTTAATGACAACCATGAGTTGCTATTGTTTAGGCTTAGTTTGCTTCCCTAGCTTTGATCAATTTTTAGTTTGGGTTTCATTCGGCCTTCTCTAAAGTTATATGTGTTTCTTTTATTTGCGTTCCATTCAAAATACATCTGGTTTACGTCATCGTTCATATGTTAACTTACTTCTATTTTATCGCATGTGAAACTCCTCTCGAGTCCTTATGGATTCTACTCCAACTCGTTGCATTCTCTCGTGGAGCCGTAAAGGCTCAAAACATATTCTTCGAGTCGTAGACCCCCTCAAAACTGGCGTACAGGTTGAACAAAAGAAGAGAGCTGCTGGAAATTAATTTACAGGAGGCCTAATCCAAAATCTGGGTTGATGGAAGTGAAAATATGCTTCTGGAAAGGGACTTTAAACTTTCAAAAATCGAAAATCAGTCTGATATACATCCTGTATACAGTGATATACAGAAACGCTATATTATGAATATGTGTAAAAAATGTGAATTGCAGGTTAACGTAGAGGGACGCCTATTCTAATTAAAATTCGGAATCAGGCAAACAATGCGGACGTAGGGTGCAGCCCGTATACATTAGTATACATTATCGGGCGACGATATACACTTGTTAAGTAAGTTTTAAAATTGTACAGGTACAAATACGCAGGGCAATACAGGGAAAAGTAGCGGAAAATATATATTCAAATAGGTGCAGGGCTTGAGAGGTCCAAATGGGTCAAATATATGCTGTATACAGCATGTATACACTTGTGTATACTTTGTGATTCTTTTTTCAGGATTGGGCCAGGGCCCTTCAGCCCCCCCCCTTATTAACAGGCCCAAAGGCCATTTTTTTTTCTGCAGGTTTTAAAGAAGGCCCAAATCTAAGTAAATAGATTAGGACAGGTGGGCCAAAGCCCAATTGAATGAATTTGGGCAATCAAGCCCAAGTTCAAATATTTCTTTCTCTATTATTTATTTGTTTGAATTATTTAATATCTTGGTAGAATTTTTAAAAAAAAAAAAAAAAAAAAAAAAAAAAAAATCTCCTAAAGGGGTGGCCATTTTTCATTATTTAAATTTTATTATTTTTGTTTTACTTACTTTTATCATAATTTAGTTTTCCTTAAATTAATTCCCTCAAAATATCTCCCTTTAGAAATAAATAATAATAATAAAAAAAATAAAATAATAAATATTAAAATAAATTTTCTTTTTACTTAAAAAGTCATTTAGTCAAATCGCCGGTCAACCGCAAGTTAGCGGACATCCCGAGGGCCTAATACCTTCTCGGGATGTACATTGAACTTCGAACCTTTGTTTTTTCAATTGATTTTAATCTGTTTTAAATCTTTTGAAATTTTTCTTGATTTTATCAAAATCAAGTGGCGACTCCGTAATTCGAAAGGTCGATTTTTCTTAAATAATAAGATTAATTGATTTTTCGAAACCTAGTCAATGTTTTTTTTCATTTTTAAAACCAAAAAATAGTTGAAATAGTAATTTTTAAATAAAACAGAAATGGCGACTCCGCTGGGGATTAATTAAGTTCTAACCATAAGATTTGACTGTTTGACTAACTGTTTTTGTTAAAATATTGTTTGTACTGAATATGTTTAAATTTGTCATAAATTGTCGTTGCATTCATGGCATATTTCCAATATATATGTATAGTATATTCAAGGACGGTTTGCGGAACCGCAGCCGGACTTTTTTATACTCACCCTTTTTCGAAATTAGCGGCAATTTATTGGTTCGTCAGGCGTCCAATGGTTGTCGCGAGTTTCAACCCAAATTGTCCGTTTGGGTTCCCGGTCCTTTCAAAAGCCACTCTTAGTCAACTAGCGTAGAGCCGAGCCAAAATCCCGAACGTAAGAGCATTTGAACTAAGACGACCCAACGCCCAAGGCGTGTTGGGCCCATTAGAAGCCCACCTTGTGTCTATTTGGCCTAAATTGCCAAAAACGGACAATCATGTTTATGTGTTTATTGAAGGATGTATATGCATTTTAAAAACGCTTTATTGTCCACGGGGTGGGGGATTGACTAAATTTTGTTCGCTATTTTTGTAGGATGAACCCGGCACACAAACCTCTGAAAACAAGAATGGTTACTGTCCCTGACCCTTTCCTCAAAGTATGGTGGAAGTTCATGAACACCGAAGATAAAGGAATTGTTCAGAAACACATAGGTCATCTTCCGTCGTTGTTAGAGATGAATGCGTGGCCTGGCTTAATTGGAACGATGGTGAAATTCTGGGATAGCGAGAATATGGTTTTTCGATTCGGGGAAGTAGAGTTGACGCCAACTATAGAAGAAATTCTCATCAGTTATGAAAGTATCGCCATGTGCAACAAAAGGAAACGACATCCAGATACAGATCTCCTAAATCCTATAACATGGGATTTCGCCAAAATTAAAGAGATATTGTCATTGGTTAAAGCCGAGTGGATGGACAAACTCCCTGGTCCGAATATACCTTTCAGAAAGTTATATTATCGATTTGGGCGTGCAAGGGCTTATGAGAAACATGAAGATGAGTTCGTCTCAAAAGAAAAATGGAAAGAGGCGCGTCCCCTTGCATTTGCGATATGTTTGCTCGGCACGATGGTTTTTCCCCAAGGGCCAAAATACACTATTCATCCTAGTGTATTTATGGTCACTCATGCCATTTTTTATGGAGTGGATTACAAAACATCGACGAAGTATTACACTTTAGCGCCCATGATTCTGGCCGACATCTACAGGGCTTTAGACAAGTGTCAGAACGGAGAACGCTTCTTTCAAGGGTGTAATTTGATACTACAGTGGTGGATGATGCGTCATTTAATCAAGACTCATAACCCCAAAGAACCAGATCCCTTTAGACGATCCGACGAGCTACATAGTCATGACTGGTGGTTGTATCATAATCGTTGCAACAAGACTGGAGGAGAGAGTTTTTGGTATCCGAGGCTTCGAGGGTTGAGAGAAGAAGACGTACAATGGTCGATAGATAGTTTGGTGGTAACTAAGAATATGGTGGTTCGAGCTGAAAAGGTCCCTTATTTGGTATTTGCTGGGTTAAGAGGAACTAGGCCATACGCCCCCGGTCGAGTGCTGAGGCAACTAGGAGGGAAGCAAGAGTTGCCCCAGATTGCTGATATGAGGAAATTCGTAACTGACCACGAGAATGGGCGAGTGGCATTTTCCGAAGACATGCGTAGGATGTGGAGATCTCGAAGAGTGTTGGGTGAGCCTGTACCAGATAGGTTTCGTCCAGAATGTTCGAGGGAGTACAAAGAATGGTTGAAAAAGAGTCTCGCTGGAACAATTGAGCCTGGTCCAAACGTTCCTCACATTATTGCCGATGTTGGAGCCAAACATCAAGTCCGACTTCACCGCCTTCAAGAGAAGTTTGATAAGAGTGAATTAGAACATCAACGTCGTCATTCCGAAGATGCCAAAGTCATAGCTCGATTGAAACAAGAACTGCGAAGGGCCAGACAATGCATGACAGAGTTAGATGATAGCATGGAGCGACAGATTCAATCGATAGAGGGGTTCAGTCATCAAGAAGGAGCTCGATTGGCAAGAGATCATCTCTGGGCGAATAGATATGCCATGTGGGAAGAGGTCAACATCGCCAAGAGGACCAGACTTGGCGAAGGATCAGAGGAGGCATGATTTTTACCATCCCCTGCGTGGGACAGTTTTATTTGTACTTTGTTTTGTAATTTATTTTTCAGGACTATTTTCTGTTTTATGTTTATCAGACATTTTGGATGCTACTAATGAAATTTTGTGGGGGATAATAATCGGGTTTAAAAAAGCATATACATCCTTCAATTCGTTAGGCCTACCCTTGGCACAAAAGGGTCACATGCATGTTTAGGACACGATATATTTGTTTAAATGTGTATGTGTTATGTTGCTTTGATTGAGGATATCGTAAACCCACTCCTAGCCAAAATTCCAAAGAGTATACAAAAGCCAACATTACAATTGTCCGACCAAAAATCCCGAGTCTCAAGTTTCTCACACAAAATCCATACCATAAATCCTAAGTACCGCTCTATCATCTCAGGAAAGTTGAATCACCGCTATGGACAAAGGAAAGAACGTCCAGACGGAGCTCACTGAGGAGGAAGTGCGAAGAAAAATCGAGCGAGTCACTCGAGAAATTCAGAAGATTAAAGAGAAAGGGCTTAAGGTAGACATGACCACGACAATCTACAAAGTTGCGGTCACGACTTTGGATGAAGATCTGGCGTCGCAGATAAGAAGAAAGAAGGAGGTTGAGACGGAAGCCGAAAGCCTAAGGAAAGGTTGAACTTGCTTCGTTTGGAGATACACGAAGGAAAGGCGAGAGAGGCGAAGATAGATATCGAGACTGCTGTGTTGTTGGACAGAAGCGCGGCGCTCGACGAGGAATTGGCGACCCATAGCGACCCAAAGGGCGGAAAATACCTCGCCCGTGATCAGGGAGCAGATCACAGTGGCCCCAGCTGTGAAGTAATTGAGGAGGACGATGAAGAAGAAATCGTCTACAAGCCTCCATTTCCCACTGTCCGAAAAGCAGGAATGACGCAGCCACAAGACAAGAAATCGCCAAATGTTGTCTTCTAGAAATTTCAATGTTGTTTTCAATTCCCTTGTAATCACAATGGAAGAATGAATGGAAAATTTTCATCCTAAAATCCAAACTACGTTGGGCCTGAATTCTCCTCGTGAGATACGTAGGCAGCCTTCTCGGCCCGGCCCCTATCACAGAAAATTTTCATTCTTCTCCATGTTTTGAAGATATGAAGATAAGATCAACGGACGTCGAAAGGCAGCTGCAAGAAGAACATAGCTCAACGTGATTCAGCTTTCCCGAGATGACGTCAAAACAAACAAATTCCTGTTTGTTCAAAATATATTTCCGTCCTCATTCGTGGGTTAAGATAGCCTCAAACAAAGCGACTTGTGTGTTTATCTGTTTTATGTGCGATATTATGCAT
This sequence comes from Solanum lycopersicum, assembly GCF_036512215.1. NCBI lineage: Eukaryota > Viridiplantae > Streptophyta > Magnoliopsida > Solanales > Solanaceae > Solanum > Solanum lycopersicum. Next base: position 17,251,193 of record NC_090801.1, on the reverse strand, counting down.
TTTGTACTCCGGATATGCACTAACAAATCTGCATTTGAGTTATTTTGCCTTTCAGGTACATCTTACTGATCTGTGTCGATAAAGCTAACAGATCACCACTACTTCACCAGATCAAAGGGTCCCGCAGATTCCTGCCCCGGACCAAACGCGAATACAGCCATGGGAGACAACGATGAGGAAGTCGGCCTTACAGATTTTGTGGTGGCTCAACCCACCGCGGCAGATCAAAATGAGTTAATTATGCAGCTGATGCAACAGATTGCCGAAATGAGGGTCGAAATGCAAAGAATGCAAGATTTGTCTAATCGAGTGTCATCCTTCAACCCTCCAAGAGATGGAAGACCTCCACTCCACTATCCTCCCTCAAGCACGGAACAAGTTCAGAACCTTCTCTCTAACCCCATTCAAAATCCTCCAACCATTGACTTAACTACCCTCTATCCCCATCACGCCACCACATCGTGTCAAGCACCACATCGTTCTCACAATACCAATCAAATCCTTCATCTTCAGAACCAGAATACTGATCCTCAAAATTTCCCCCAAGATTATCAAGCCAATCAAAATACCCAGAATCCCTCCATTATCCCACTCATACCTCAAAAGACTACTTTCCAAATCCCAACTTCAAATGAACCTCATGCCGATTGTTCCGAGCTTGATCACTGTGAGGAACAGGAGAGAGAGTGGAGCTCAAAAGAAGAGGTACCCAAGGTGAAAGAAGAGATCAGGAAAGCCATGAAGGAGTTACACTATTTTTCCGAAGTCGATGGATTAAGCTATGAGGATGTATACATCCATCCGAATCTCGACCTCCCAGAAGGGTTCAAGGTGCCAAAGTTTGTCACTTTTAACGGGACAAGAAATCCTCTAACACATCTGAAAGCTTATTGTGATCAACTCGGGGGAGTTGACAAAAACGAAGCATTATTAATGCGTCTCTTCAGTCGAAGTCTAAGTGGAGAAGCTCTAGAATGGCTTACGTCACAGGAGTTGAAACAATGGAAAAGTTGGAATGCACTTGCAAAGGACTTCACAGAAAGATTTGGACATAACATAGAAGATGCCCCAGATCGCTACTACTTGGAGAAGATCAGACAGAAGTCTACAGAAAATTATCGAGAGTACGCTCTTCGTTGGAGAAAAGAGGCTGCAAAAGTTCAACCTCCAATGTCCGAACGTGAGATCACTGAAATGTTTATTCGTACTCAAGACCCTGAGTACTACGAAAGAATGTTGTGTATGATGGGACAAAAGTTTGCCGAGATTGTCAAAGTGGGAGAAGCTTGGGAAGATGGTTTCAAGACTGGAAAGCTCACCAAACTCACCGCATTGCGATCTAATGGAAAATCTGCCAGAATCAGTGATATGGATAAATCAAAAGGAAAATTGGAGGAGGTAAGTACGATCACGGCTACTCATAGGAGGTCAGATTCTAAAAGGGAATACCAAAACCATAATGTCAATCAGGAAAAATTTCCTCGCCCAAAATTTAGGAAAGCTCCTAAAGTATTTACACCATTGAGGGAATCTCAAACTCAACTTTATGAAAGGTTGAAAGCAATGGGTAAGCTCTATCCTATAGAAGGAAGACCAGCCAATCCTTTTGGAAAATTTTACAGAGCTGACCACAGATGCTCTTATCATTCAGGAGCCGTTGGGCATGACACAAAGAATTGTTCAACTCTGAAGCACAAGATACAAAACATGATCAACAACAACTTGATCAATATTGAGGAAACCACCTGAATGGAGGACAGGTTAAATGCTCAAGAGTGAGTACAAGACATTTCTGAACTGAATCATTTGGAGATATTCATTCGAGAAGAAGAATGCCCAACATTGGCCAAATTTTGCGTATGAAGTTTTGTTACCTTTCCTTTGAAAATGTATCACACATTTCGAACGAACTACATGCGACCTGAATTCTCAAGAATGAGATACGTAGGCGGCCTTTGTCGGCCTCGGTCGGTTTCTTTGTAAATTTTATTCTTGTTAACCTTTAAGGGGAACTACGTTTGACCTGATTCCTGCCTCAACGGGATACGTAGGCGCCACAAGGGCTCGGTCATATCTCTCGTAAGATTTCTATTTCCCCCTTCTACAATAGAAACTAGGACAGAATTTTTGAGAGGGACTCAAAAATTCTCCAGAAGGAACCTTCTCCTCAGCGGATCAAACTAAAGACATTTCGAGTTTGCGACTGGGACAGAATTTTTGAGAAGATCTCAAAAATTCCGAGATCTGTTCGGTTACAATGGAAAGATGAGCAAGATACTAAACTGGGACAGAAATTTTGAGGATGGCCTCAAAATTTCGTCATGGGACTTCCCCACAAGTCCGGAATGCCTTTGAAATTCATTCGACAAGCGTCAGACTCAAAGAAGCTCGTTAAGCCTGACATGACATGACTTGGCATTGACTTTTTCGAGATACTATTTCTTAAAAATTTCTTGCTTCTCTTAAAAATTTCCCTTTTATATTTCATCTGTTTTGGCATAAGATATTTTCTTATCTATCAAGAGTCGGGAAATCGGGAAATCAACCGAGGACGTCAAGACAAGGAGCAAACAATCGAAGGGATCGACACAGATCAGTATGTTTAAAACTGACAATTTTTCTGTGGATGCAGGTTTATAGCTTCACTTCGAAATCGGCCGAATTCTTCCGACTGATGAATACGGAGAAGGAGAAAACTATCTCCAAAGCCGGTGATTTTATTGAAAGCAAGAAGCATTTCATATCTTTATGCCAAGATGCTTGTGAATGTGTTTGTTTATTTCAAGCCATTCCCCAATACATGAAATTTACAAAGTGCCTGACCAGATTCAAAGGTGGATCAAAAAGGAATCTTAGCGAAGATTTCACGATTTCTATAGAGGACGCTATTTGCATTGCGTTATCAAAGCAAGATGATTATTGTCGATCAAGACAATGCATTACCTCAGAGGAGACAGCTATGCAATTATTATTTTTATCATTATCGATCAAGTCGATATATTATTTGGAGGTCGTCTTGCCGTTACTATTCACGGGGGCAATATAAATAATCATGCATGACGAGAAGATTTCATGCCTCGTCAAAATTTATACATCGCGAGAAGAATTTATGCCTCGCTGGAATTCATGCATCGCGGAATCATGCATCGCGGAAATCATGCATCGCGAGTCAATAATCATGCATGACGAGAAGATTTCATGCCTCGTCAAAATTTATACATCGCGAGAAGAATTTATGCCTCGCTGGAATTCATGCATCGCGGAATCATGCATCGCGAGTCAATAATCATGCATGACGAGAAGATTTCATGCCTCGTCGAAATTTATACATCGCGAGAAGAATTTATGCCTCGCTGGAATTCATGCATCGCGGAATCATGCATCGCGGAAATCATGCATCGCGAGTCAATAATCATGCATGATGAGAAGATTTCATGCCTCGTCGAAATTTATACATCGCGAGAAGAATTTATGCCTCGCTGGAATTCATGCATCGCGGAATCATGCATCGCGGAAATCATGCATCGCGAGTCAATAATCATGCATGACGAGAAGATTTCATGCCTCGTCAAAATCTATACATCGCGAGAAGAATTTATGCCTCGCTGGAATTCATGCATCGCGGAAATCATGCATCGCGAGTCAATAATCATGCATGACGAGAAGATTTCATGCCTCGTCGAAATTTATACATCGCGAGAAGAATTTATGCCTCGCTGGAATTCATGCATCGCGGAATCATGCATCGCGGAAATCATGCATCGCGAGTCAATAATCATGCATGACGAGAAGATTTCATGCCTCGTCAAAATTTATACATCGCGAGAAGAATTTATGCCTCGCTGGAATTCATGCATCGCGGAATCATGCATCGCGGAAATCATGCATCGCGAGTCAATAATCATGCATGACGAGAAGATTTCATGCCTCGTCAAAATTTATACATCGCGAGAAGAATTTATGCCTCGCTGGAATTCATGCATCGCGGAATCATGCATCGCGGAAATCATGCATCGCGAGTTAATAATCATGCATGACGAGAAGATTTCATGCCTCGTCAAAATCTATACATCGCGAGAAGAATTTATGCCTCGCTGGAATTCATGCATCGCGGAATCATGCATCGCGGAAATCATGCATCGCGAGTTAATAATCATGCATGACGAGAAGATTTCATGCCTCGTCAAAATTTATACATCGCGAGAAGAATTTATGCCTCGCTGGAATTCATGCATCGCGGAATCATGCATCGCGGAAATCATGCATCGCGGGTCAATAATTATGCACGACGAGAAGATTTCATGCCTCGTCAAAATTTATGCACGACGAGAAGAATTCGTGCCTCGTCAAAATTTGCACATCGCAAGAAGATTTTATTCTTCGCTGAAAGTTATGCATCGCGAGAAGATTCATATCTCGCAGGAATTTACGTATCGCGGGAAGATATTCATGACCCGCAAGAAGACGTACTTGGGTAAAGAAAGAGCAATACTTATCCATTGGCCTCGACTGCATTATGTTATTTCTTATAAAAATAAACATCATGGAGAGCATCGAAGATGACAACAAAAGAAACATCAATATCGCATCAGCATTTATTTATTTATTTCGACATCAAGTATGGAATGCATTGAAGATGATATTGCAAAACACAAGGCATAAGCTTTATTTGCTGGACGTCAGACCGATCGAGTCGACGTCGAACATGGAGGAGAACAATGAAGTGTCGACATGGTAAAAGACACTATCTCCCATCCTAATTGCATTTTTAAGCTGACGAGTTTTATCTCAGTCTTTGTCGAGAGCATCCAAAGGGATGAATTCTCCAAAAACCACAGGTGCGGACGACATCAAAAAGGATGCAGCACAACGTGGAACTTTTCTTAGCAGCGAACTGGGACACAGTCCAAAGAGGAGTGTCAAACTCTTAGGACGCGAGTAGAGGAGCGACTTCCACCACAATCGAACCACCCTCTCGAGGCTTACGGGTTTTTCTCTAGTTCTGTCAGTTTCTGTCTAGCTTCCGAAAGTTTTGTTTTATCAGAAGCAAGTTTCCAATCTGAGTGACAATACGCCAAAAGATTTGGGAATTATGTCCGTGTAAGTTCTTACCTATGGATGTGAAGAGCTCCACAGTCATGGCTAAGAGGTTACAAGCCTCTTTTTCATACTCGTTTAATGTGTCACTCGTCCAAAACCGAAGGTTAGCTAGCATAATAGTTTTCCTTTTCCAACGATCGAGTCGAACTACACACAGCCTGATTCCGAAGGTTTAAGGGTATGTAGGCGGATTCAATGTTGAAAACTCGGCTGTATTCCAACATTCGCTCTCGAATTCTATTCTCGAGCATTTCGATACCTTCATAATTCGGTGTCGAAGTGGCTTTTGATTCTTTGAAATCGTGCGATAAATCAAGCTTATCTAACTACAAGTGGTCTGAATTCTCATATAGCCTGAGATATGTAGGAGACCCGTTTGCAAGGGTTCGGCCATAATTCCTAAACTCTTTGTCAAATCCTTCTGTTTAAAAATGAATGGAGTTGGTCAAAATTGGTTCGGTCAACTTCATTTTCCTCGAGTTGCTTGCATCAACCCAAGTAAAATGAGGGACAGTTGTTGACACCCAATTTTTGACCCGCGTTGGTATAAATTAATTATCGAGCTTCATGAGTTTTCAAATTATTTAAGTTAATTAGTTTTATAAGTCTTGCGAAAATTAAAAAAAAAAATATAAAAAAATAAAAAATATGTATATATATATATATACATATATATGTATATGTATATGTATGTATGTATATCTTAAGCTTGGAAAGTATTCTATTAAACTAGTTTACTTTAAATCACGACTATATTTTGAATCATTATTTTATAATTTGAATAGTTGCGTTACCAAATAAGTAAGCTCGTCAACAAATTTGTACCAAATTCATTTGTTGTTTTAAATCAATTGGCTATTATTTAAAATTGAATTCTTTTACATTTTAAACAATCCACCCAAATCCATTCCCAGCCCAATACCTTACCCAATGCTGAGGCCCAATCCTCCCACTTCTCTTAAACAAGCCCAACACTCCCTTCAAATTTTTAAACCCAACCCATTATATTCCGACCCGACCCACTTTCCCTTCCCCTTTCTCCCTCTTCACGACCCAGCAGGCTTCCCCCCCCTCCTACGCCATTTTCAGAAGAAGAAAAGAAACGTCCAAATAATTCCCCAGAAATCGCGCGATTCTCGGACCAAATTCCCAGAAAACAGACGCTCCTTCCTCCCCACGCAAACCCCCCCTTTCCTTCTTCTTCTTCTTCGCGTCAACTCCCCAGAAATCGCGCCAACAACCCCGCAGAGACCCATACCCTGTCAAGCAGGTCTGCGAAACGTCGCAGTCGTCCTCGCCAGCACGCAATGAGTTTGAAAAAAAAAGAAATTTTGAATTTCGAATTCAAAGGGAAGCCTGGCGATCCCCCCTCTAAATACCCTCGATTTTTCAGTCATCAAGGGGGAGGATTTTTTTTTAGAACTTTTCTCTACCTTAAGGCTAGAAATCATCAATCATATACCTTTACGTGCGAATACTTAAGAAAGAGACTTCAAGGAGATTGAAAGCCGCGATTCTGTTTCTTCTGCTTGTTGATTCGCCTTTGGAACCATTTGGAGTTCATTTCGGTGGTGGAAGCTTGCTATCTCGCTCGTCGTTTCCGCTCGCTGCTTTCGAAAAGGTAAATACAGTTTATGCTTATGTTAATTTATCTCAGTTAAGCTTTGTTTAATTCATCGATTCGAGTTCAACTTTGGTTTAATTCTACTGTAAATGTGTCCAGTATGGAGGTTTCTTGTTGATTGATGGGTTATGGATTTCATTGTGATTTGCATTTAAAGTATCGGATTCGATTTCTAGCGTCGATTTGCATTATGTCTCAAATGCCATTATGATGTTCCCTACTATATCATTGCTGTTATGTAAGCTTTGTTACCCTTCTGTTCATCATGGGTTATTGCCTTAGCACAAGGTTTCGTTGCCTGATAGAATACAAATTTTGGTTCAAGTCTTGTTTAAGTTTGTCTTTCTTTCTTCTTCTAAGAATTCCCTATGGAGCTATAATGTGTTTTTCCTTTTGGAATAGTTTGAGTTTCTAAGTGCGTAGGGGAGGGGTACACTTCGATTTGTGCTTCTTGAAATTGTATGGTTCGATCTTAATTTAGTTCTTATCTCATTTTGTCTGAAATATGGTTTGTTGGTAGTTCAAATTCTAGTTGCCAAATAGTGTTGTATGTTTTGTCGTTTGCTTGGATTCATTCATGCTACCTCACTTTAAAATGGACCTTTTATCCCTCTAGTTCATAGTGCTATTCCCAGTGAGGTCCTTGGGTATGCATTTTATCGTTTGTGTTGGTAGCTATTCGACTAATTAATGGCCTTTGTATGCCTGAATTTAATGATCCATGTTCATTCACTGCATGCTTTAGTGATAAATTTGCTTAATGACAACCATGAGTTGCTATTGTTTAGGCTTAGTTTGCTTCCCTAGCTTTGATCAATTTTTAGTTTGGGTTTCATTCGGCCTTCTCTAAAGTTATATGTGTTTCTTTTATTTGCGTTCCATTCAAAATACATCTGGTTTACGTCATCGTTCATATGTTAACTTACTTCTATTTTATCGCATGTGAAACTCCTCTCGAGTCCTTATGGATTCTACTCCAACTCGTTGCATTCTCTCGTGGAGCCGTAAAGGCTCAAAACATATTCTTCGAGTCGTAGACCCCCTCAAAACTGGCGTACAGGTTGAACAAAAGAAGAGAGCTGCTGGAAATTAATTTACAGGAGGCCTAATCCAAAATCTGGGTTGATGGAAGTGAAAATATGCTTCTGGAAAGGGACTTTAAACTTTCAAAAATCGAAAATCAGTCTGATATACATCCTGTATACAGTGATATACAGAAACGCTATATTATGAATATGTGTAAAAAATGTGAATTGCAGGTTAACGTAGAGGGACGCCTATTCTAATTAAAATTCGGAATCAGGCAAACAATGCGGACGTAGGGTGCAGCCCGTATACATTAGTATACATTATCGGGCGACGATATACACTTGTTAAGTAAGTTTTAAAATTGTACAGGTACAAATACGCAGGGCAATACAGGGAAAAGTAGCGGAAAATATATATTCAAATAGGTGCAGGGCTTGAGAGGTCCAAATGGGTCAAATATATGCTGTATACAGCATGTATACACTTGTGTATACTTTGTGATTCTTTTTTCAGGATTGGGCCAGGGCCCTTCAGCCCCCCCCCTTATTAACAGGCCCAAAGGCCATTTTTTTTTCTGCAGGTTTTAAAGAAGGCCCAAATCTAAGTAAATAGATTAGGACAGGTGGGCCAAAGCCCAATTGAATGAATTTGGGCAATCAAGCCCAAGTTCAAATATTTCTTTCTCTATTATTTATTTGTTTGAATTATTTAATATCTTGGTAGAATTTTTTAAAAAAAAAAAAAAAAAAAAAAAAAAAAATCTCCTAAAGGGGTGGCCATTTTTCATTATTTAAATTTTATTATTTTTGTTTTACTTACTTTTATCATAATTTAGTTTTCCTTAAATTAATTCCCTCAAAATATCTCCCTTTAGAAATAAATAATAATAATAAAAAAAATAAAATAATAAATATTAAAATAAATTTTCTTTTTACTTAAAAAGTCATTTAGTCAAATCGCCGGTCAACCGCAAGTTAGCGGACATCCCGAGGGCCTAATACCTTCTCGGGATGTACATTGAACTTCGAACCTTTGTTTTTTCAATTGATTTTAATCTGTTTTAAATCTTTTGAAATTTTTCTTGATTTTATCAAAATCAAGTGGCGACTCCGTAATTCGAAAGGTCGATTTTTCTTAAATAATAAGATTAATTGATTTTTCGAAACCTAGTCAATGTTTTTTTTCATTTTTAAAACCAAAAAATAGTTGAAATAATAATTTTTAAATAAAACAGAAATATTTCTGTTTTATTTAAAAATTACTATTAACTATTTTTTGGTTTAAAAATGAAAAAATATTGACTAGGTTTCAAAAATCAATTAATCTTATTATTTAAGAAAAATCGACTTTTCGAATTACGGAGTCGCCACTTGATTTTGATAAAATCAAGAAAAATTTCAAAAGATTTAAAACAGATTAAAATCAATTGAAAAACAAAGGTTCGAAGTTCAATGTACATCCCGAGAAGGTATTAGGCCCTCGGGATGTCCGCTAACTTGCGGTTGACCGGCGATTTGACTAAACGACTTTTTTAAGTAAAAAGAAAATTTATTTTATTTTTTATTATTATTATTACTATTTTTTATTTCTAAAGGAGCTATTTAAAGGGATTTAATTTAAGAAAAACTAATTTGTGGTAAAAGTAAATGAAATGAAATAAGTAAATAAAATAGTAAAATTTAAAATAACAAAACATGGCTACCCTTTAGGAGATTATTTAAATCATACCAAAATACTAATCAATTCAAACAAATATTAAACAAAGAGAAAAAATATTTGAACTTGGGCTTAATTGTCCAAATTCATTCAATTGGGCTTTAGCCCACCTGTCCTAATCCAATGATTTAGATTTGGGCCTTTTACCAATTAACATCCTGCAAAAAAAAAAAAATATTTAGCCCCTTGGGCCTATTAAAAATCTGCTGCCCTGGCCCATCTCCTGAAAAGAAATTAAAATATACAAAATGATGGCATACTGTATATATCCAATCCATATTGGACTTTTAATCCCTGTATTTGTTCGAATACAAGTTCTCATGATTTACCCTGTATTTCCCTGCGTATTTGTACCTGTATCATTTTTTAAACCTGTTTAACAAGTGTATATCGTCACCCGATAATGTATACTGATGTATACGGGCTGCACCCTACGTCCGCATTGTTTGCCTAATTCCGAATTTTAATTAGAATAGGCGTTCCTCTACGTTCACCTGCAATTCACATTTTTTACACATATTCATAATATAGCGTTTCTGTATATCACTGTATACAGGATGTATATCAGACTGATTTTCGATTTTCGAGGGTTGAAAATTAATTTTAAGCAGCGTATTTTCACTGCCATCGACCCAGATTTCGGATTAGGACTCCTGTGCACATTTCGACCTGTATATCAGCGTATAACAGATGTATAAAACGTGTATACTGCTGTATACATGTTCTTCAAATCCCTGCAACAACTTTTCCAGCAGTTTCTGCTGGTTTTCTTTCGATGCTGTACATCCTTTCAGGGGTTGGCTGACTCGGAAAAAGTGTTTTGAGCCTTCATGGCTCAACGAGAAGGTTCAAGGAATCGGAGTGAGGTCCATGAGGACTCGAGAATAGTTTTCACATGCAATCAAACAAACAAAAAAGAATTAGCACCTTGAACGATAAACTAATAGCAAGCATCTTGAACAAAACGGGGATAAAAATGAACTACTTGGAGATATGAATTAGAGGGGGAGACAAATGATTTCAAAAACATATCCAAATGAGGCTAAAAATAAAACAAGAATTCACAACAAGTAAAGAGATGGCAGTGACATGAATACTTGGACACACACTCCCGCCAATTTTAAGCATAGTTAGTAATACCAAATGCGAAGCAAGTTGAGACATGACGTCATAGTCCAAATGAACTACCATTGCTTCCTCTAGCTTTGTAAATGTGACATGATCATAAGACCCAAACTCGACTTCTAAACAGTATGTTTAACAACTGTGAAAACAAACTAAACATTTGATCCATTCCAACCCATACAAATAACTCGAAGAAAGGGACAAATGAAAGTTTAGACTAGATGAACGTATAAGGAATGGCACACTTTAAGCAGCAAAGAATGCATATAAACAGGTCATAAAATGACTTCACAAGAAGCAAATAACGTAAACAAGGCTACAGCACTTTACAAATTTACTGGAGACCTTCAGAGGAAGAGAAGAAGGCGAAAGAACAGAAAGTAATACGAAACCAGCAGGCATAACCAGACAGAATCATAACGCGCAATATATTTCGAAATCGAGCAAAACTAACAGATATAACATCTCATATTCACAGCGACATGAACCAAGATTCGAACCCTATAAAGAAAATTGATAAAGAACTGGAAAATGTACCTTGTGCGGAGCAGCGAACTGGAGACGATCGAGCAGCAACCTCAACGAGCTTCCACCGTGAACTTGGCGTTTCGGATAGCCGCTTAAAGGGCTGGTGTCGTCAGATTGAGACGACAATATCTCGATCAAAACTGAAAGGCAAGCCCCGTTTCGGACACCTTCAGCTGACAGTTCCAAAGAAGAAATGAAGAAGGAAACGAAACCTTCGACTTTGGGACCTTCAAATGGAAATGATAATTCCCATTTTCGTAGTTTCGACTCACTGTTCTCCTAAGGATTTCAAAAAAATTCCAACACTCTGAATTCTCAAACCAAAAATGCCCCACAGAGAATTTCGAACAAGTTTTCTAATGATTTCTGATTCCAAAAAAAAAATCCCCCCCTTTGTTGGAGAAGGAAGAGGGGTTTATATAGAAACGTTATGGCCTCAATTTGAGATCGGTTTCGGCCCATTTGAATTCGAAAATTTGAACTTCCTCCGGGTCAAACCCATTGCGTGCTGGCGAGGGCGACTGTGACGTCCTGCGTGTCGCAGACCTGCGTGACAGCGGCAGGAGTAGGTTTCTGCCATTCCGTCTCGTTCACGCGAAGGGGAAGGGAGAAGAGTGTGGGGAGAGACGCGGGGTTGTTGGCGTGTCGTGTCTGAGCTTTTCGCGTGATTTCTGGGGAATTATGGGTTTCTGTCGAGAGGGGAAGGAGAGAGCGAGCGTGGGGGAGACGCGGGGAGAGGATGAGAGGAAGGGAGAGAGCAGGAGAGAGCGTGGGGGTCGCGTGGGTTCTGAATTTTCTTTTCGCGTCTGCACCTGTTTCTGGAAAAAGGGGCGTGAGGAAGGGGGGAAGAGGGAAGGGGAGCTGGGTCGGAGCGGGTCAAGAGATTTGGGGCTGGGTCGGGTAGGAAATTAGGGGGTTTGGGTTGGGTTAAAATTAAAGGGAGATGGGCCTGAGGTGTAATTGGGTTGGAAATAAGAGTGGGCTGATGGTAACAAAAGGAAATGGGTTGGGATTAAAGGGTTTGGGCCATTAAGAATAAGAGGAAAGAGGCCCAAACGTTTTAGATGTGCTTGAAGGGGCAATGAGTTGGATTAAATAAAAATGATAAACTCGGTTAAGCATTAAATAAACGAATTTGTATTAATTAATTAACGAGCCTATTTATTTAGCAACATAACTACTTAGATTATAAAATAAAGATTCAAAATATAGTTGTGATTTAAAGTAAACTAGTTTAATAGAATACTTTCCAAGCTTAAGATATACATACATACATATACATATACATATATATGTATATATATATATATACATATTTTTTATTTTTTTATATTTTTTTTTTTAATTTTCGCAAGACTTATAAAACTAATTAACTTAAATAATTTGAAAACTCATGAAGCTCGATAATTAATTTATACCAACGCGGGTCAAAAATTGGGTGTCAACAAAAACCCCCCTTTAATTACCTGTTTATGAAAAGAAGTTGACTAAATAGAAGTGATTGTATATTGAAGTTAAGTCTAAACCATTTTTCTTGTGGTATCGACTCCAACCTAATAGTTGGGTTCTTTACTTGATACAACCACTTATACTTCTTTAGGGAGGTATAGTTTGAGTGTATCACTTATGTTCTACACTTTTGAATTATGTCACCTCGTCGGCATTACTTAATAAGTAGTGAAAAAATGTGGCCTCGTCGATAGTACTTCATGTATTATGATATTATCATGTTATAACTTGATTATATGAGTATTATGATGGTCTTGATGACGTATATGTATATGTGAATTCAAAGTGTGAAATATCTTAATTGAAGATATATGATTATGATAGGATGTAGTGATGCCTTATTTGTGTATATTTGATGTTGAAGAGTGAATCTTCCTAGTTGACCTTATGATAATTAGTATAGGAGTATGTTAATGAATCTATAGGAGTATGTAGGATTACTTGCAAGTATACTAGTTGTCCCTATGTGCTTCTTGAATGACATTTTATATGTGGTAATGGAAAGGACATGTGTCTTGTCTTGGTAGACTTGTGTCCATCACTTGATACATGAAGAATATGAATATGAACCCTTGAATTAGTAGGCTAGAGTATCTTTTTTCATGAATGTATATGTATGAATGGAATATGATCTTGAATATTGTAAAGAAAGTCATTATGTGGAACCTTTTAGAAAGAAGGTCATGATATCCTTGAAGTTGAAAGTCGTAATGGTATCTTTCTTATGTGAATGATGGACTTAGGGTTGATTGGCTGGAACGGAATGAAATCATCCATAGGAAAGTCATTGAGCTATCCTCTTAGACATTTTAGGCATTCCTAGTGGATCCTCTTTGGTAAGGTGTGTTATGATTTGGTTATGAACTTGATATGGAACCTCTTCATGTACTCCTTTATTGAATTACTCTATGAGAAAAAAGGCTAGAACTAAGTAAGTATGCTTTGGAAGTTTCTCTAAATAAGATGACATTAGAGAACAAAGAAACCCTCCATATTCCTTATATATGTTCCTACATGGATTGTGTCCTAGTTCTACCATTTGCAAGTAGAACACCCTCCATCAGAGTAGGTTCATTACTCCGGATTCCATGCATAACTAGTATGTTCTATGTCGGTTATTTCCTGTTCTCATCATGTGAGATACACGCTAGTTTTGGATAAGTTCTATGAAGTTTAGGTAGTGGAATGGGATGCTATCTAGACCTTGCATGATTAGGCTTTGAATATGTAAGTGTGTGAGTCCCTAGGTCTTCGCCAAGACCATTATGTGAATGTCCTTAAGTGTTGAATGTCTCCTAAATGACTTAATGAACATAAATGACTTAAGAAAAGGAATATTAATGAAAAATTAATTATCTAGAGTAGATTTGAGGATTGCTAAGGTAGGCTTACAGACGGTGTATGGGAGGTCTCTTTATGTTTTACTTAGGTAAGTCTTAGAGTAATTCTAGTAGGGAGTTTAACTAATGAAATGGGAATAATCTTATCTTAGGTAGTCTAAAGGATCTATTTAGTGTGTGTGAAGGGATTGTATTGGCATTCGCTCCATAACTCACTCAAGTGAGCCTTAGAATCACCTTTGGAATGAGAGTCTCATGTTTATGTGTTTTAAAGTGTTCTTAACGTTATGTGTGGTATCTTATACTTATGTTATGAAGTTTTACTTAAAAGAGCAAGTTTTGTACAAATGTCCATTTCTCATGATTAAATGCATTATGCCATACTTAGTGCATGCAATGTACTAATTCCATACATTTTTTAAATCATTAAAGTTGTAGGTGGAATTTGAGATTACGTGAGGTGGAAGCTTTGATTAGTATTCATTCAAACGAAGTTGGGGTATATCCTCACTTGACTAGAGGACATTACTACCTTTTGTTTCTTTTATTAAAATTATTGTAATAGACTAAGTATTTCTATATTTCGATTGTATGGGTTGTGTCCTAATCATTCTTGAGTCTACGGTTGGCGTATGTTGAGATTTAGTATTTTGCATCATTTTATATCAAAGACGTTTTAAGATATTATTCATGTGAAAATTGTTGATTCTGCAATACTTTTCATACATGTATGCAATGAATGATGTCTAAGGGCTTGTAAAAGACCTCCGAGAGGTCAAGTACGCCGTGTGACGATTCGAGAATGCAATAACTTCTAGGGTCCACTCTCGAGGCGTTACATGGGGAAATCCTGGGGGGGTCTATGGGTGGAAAAAATCATAGATTATTAATATAACATAACTCAACTTAACTCAAAGCCCTAAATCTATCTTGAAAACAATGGACGAAATCTTTTTCTCTTTCTTCTCTTCTTCTTCTTGTATGCTTCTAGATAGAGAATTATATAAAGAGAATTTGGATTCTTTGAAGAATGAGTTAATTATTAGTTTAGGGGCCTATTTATCTTATATATGTGGTTTAATAATTAACTAACAACCTCTCTTAAACTCTAGCTAATTAATAATTATCCCCTAAACCCCCTAACTAAAAACACTTAACTGAAAACTGTCTGGACTCATGAAACTTCAACCCACGGACCGTGGGTGAGTCCAAGAGGCGTATTGTCAAGTAGTGGATGAGGTAATGAGGCTTAAACAAGCAGTCCATCTCAGATATTGACCCACGACCACAACCCAAGGGGCGTGGGTCCACGTACCGCCTGTAGGTGGCAAGTGTAGGTGCTGCCTATTTTAACAACTTTTGGGTTGTTTTAATGATCCTTCTCAGGCAACCCTTCTGTGGTCTTTGTGGGGTCGTACCTTGAATCCTTTAAATTAAAACCTTTATTCTAAGTACGGGAATCATTTTTATAATTGAAACCCTCATACAAAACTCTAAAAGTCTCACAAAAGTCTTTAGAACTGTCACGACCTGAAAGTACCCCCTAGAAAAAGGGAGCACCCATGGGTCGGAACAATTGTGTACTTGACCTTTGAGAGGTCTTGTACAAGCCTTAGATATCATTCATTACATAACAAATGAAAAGTAGTGTGGAATTTTAAACTTTTCACGAATAAAATAATAAAAGGAACATATTTCATAAAAGCTAAGGAATGATCTCATCTTTGCAAGCCAACTTATAGACATGACATAAATAATCTTAGGGACACGGCCCTTTACATTTGAAAGAAATACATACTAAAAACTTATAAAAAACTAAAAGAATTAAGAAATATACACTCGAATATATGTTGTTATACTTTGTATTGAGAGAATCTTTCCCAAGCTTTGCCTTCTAAACTTTGACCTTGCTTTTAAACCTATACTTATATAGTATAGAAAAGTATGGGGTTAGTACAAACAATGTACTAAATATAGCATATGCAAACACATGGAAAAAAGGACATTTTAGTATAAATACACTTCCATGCAAAATAAGTAAGACCTTCATGAATATAGAAGTAAAACGACATAAGAATTATCATTTAACACTTAGAGAAGGATATCCATAATTTTAGCAAAAAGAACCTTGTTACAGTGAACTACCCAAAATTTTACAATGAATCCCTTAGCATGACAATGAACACATTTAATATAAAACAGTGAACTTCCAAAGTCAAGCCAAGAGGAGATTAACTCATTTCCGCAGGAGTTTCCCTAGCTAAGGTTATCCTAAGATTCACCAAGGTAAGACATGAAGGAAACTCCATACACCTCCTTCAATACACACCTAGGTGATCCCCAAGACTACCCCGTCTAGGATTACTCACCTCGGGAGAACAAGTCCCCACTCAATGAAAAAAACATAAGAAGAACACTCCAACAACACACCAAGACTTTCCTTTCGGAATGTCTAATTGGTGCAATGAGTATATGGCATCTCATTCCACCACTTACCCTAAGTACTACACTTTTTTAGAAGACTTAGCTCATTAAATTCATAAAAGACTCACCAAGACTTCCTTTTCGAAATGCATACCTAGTGCAATGGATAGATAGTGTCCCATTCCACTACCCACCCTAAGTAGTACACTCTTTTAGAAGACTTACCTCACTCAATTCATATAAGACTCCCAAGACTTCCCTTTCGGAATGCCTACCTAGTGCAATGGATAAATAGCATCTCATTCCACTACCTACCCTAAGTAGTACACTCTTTTATAAGACTTAGTATTTTCATTTCTTTTGTGGGGTTAGCGTAACCTGATACTTCACTTGTCGAAGAAGGGTCCCTCCACTTTCCAAGACTGAGGTGTTTTTCCTTAGCTTTTACATGGCCTTCCCAATAGATACACCTATGCGAGCGCATAGTTAAGGGATAAGGAGAGAGATACTAAGTAACTCACTCTCTTCTCATAAGGAGTACTCATCTCAAGAGGTACATTGGAATACAACTTCTCTACTCATGAAGTATAGACACCCCTTCTTCATATCCTCTCGGTGCTAAGCATAACTCCCCACAGATTCTCAACATTCATTAGTAAAGGTCAAGGATTACTTTTGGACACCACATCTCAAATCACAAAGGTTATCCATCATCCAACTTACATTATAAAACTGTTTAGAATAGTGAGGTTGCTACTAAATACTTTTACTCAACTCACGACTAGTGTTCACCAAAAATTCCCCTTTTGACTTAGCTTCATTCATTCATTCAAGTGTGAGTGTGTGTTTACGTCTGACCACACATTTAACATAAGCATCATTTCATTTACATTTCATTCTACACATTCTTAAACCTTCTTTCATCACATCACACACTTTAACATGCTTCACATAATCATATAAGTCATTTAGATATAATCCTTAGCATACTTTTCATAACAAGCTTCATAAAACACATTAACAAGAATAACTTCATTTCCATATTTGTTCACATAATATATCTTCATGACCTCATTCACAATACACAAGTAATAACACATTCATACAATTAAAGTAAACACCGCCACTAAGAAGGTGGACCATACCACTCAAGAGCATTTCATAATTAAAGCTAAACAACATAACCAACTTACCCATTAATCCAAGCACCCATCACCCATAATATAGTACTCAACAATTCATCATAACTTATCCGTTAGGGAATTAGCTAAACATCAATAACAACACAAGTAAAACAAAGCTCAAAGACTACAACACCAAGCCCATTTAACCCATTTCTTAAGCCAAAATTTGATAAAAAGCTTTAACATGGTTTCATTGAATTTTTAGCATTAAAATCACCAACTAACCTTAGAAACATCATATTTGAATCATTACAAACATTTTCATGCAAGACCCATACTTAGAGTCAAAGATAGAAGAAGTTTGGGTTGAAAAAACTCTTTTTGAAATCTCTTAGAAAAGGCTTGAATGGAAGAGAGTTAAAGGATGACTGCCATACTTCACACAGTATACACCCCAATGACATTTGATTAAGAACTTGACCACCAACAGCCCCCTTCTAGACCATCTTGAGATCTAGCTTCCATGGTGACTTGAGAGAGTCTTTTAAGAGAGGGATTTTAGGTTTTAGGAAATGGAGACTAAAATTAGGTGTTGAGGATTGAAACACTTTAATATAACTAATAAACCCTAAAATAAACGTCCAAGGTGCTTAAAAGACTTGGGGTGAATTTACCAAACACCCCAAGCCAAGGCAGCCTTTTAGCAGCTTTTGCAGGTAGCACAAACGAATCCCACAACGGGTCGTTTTCCCATCGACGCCCCGTTGGTGGGGGGGTCCATCGATGGGCACTTAGCTTCAACACTTATCAGGCTAGCCTACCTTTCATGGACAATTGTCTCCCAAGGTAGACGGGCCGTCGTTTGAACAACGATTCGTCCCTTGTGGCCATCGTTGGGTCACTGCTTGGCAGTTTCTTGCCAATAGATGGGGTCCTCTTTTAGGGCCCCTCGTGGGTCATAGATGGGATTGTACCCATACGTTAAACCCCTAAACATAGTCTTCTAGGTATTAGGAACATCCCACACCAACTTCAAAAAAACACGTAAAACTCACTCAAACACATCAAGACACATGAACACTTTCTAAGACACACCTTCCGAACGTCATGGACGTTCTTGGACGCTTGACTGCCAAACTTAACAAAACTCACTATTATAACTCATTTTATTACAATATTAACTCAAGATACAATCACGAATCACTAGTTCACCTAAGTTCATTTTAGGGTGTTACAGGAACTCTCTAGTTTATTTCACTAGTTTATAAGGCGTTGCAATATCTTCCCCTTGGGATAATTTGTCCTCGAATGGAGATTCTAAGCACTTCTTAAAGTAAAAATTCTATACTAGCATCCCACCATGCATGTACTACATCTTAATGCACATCAAGGAAGAAACTCCAATTCCAAGCTAAGCATATTCAATACAACGCAAGGGAGTAAGAACTACTGCTACCACCCAAAATGCATGAAATTCTATATATATTCATTTTCAAGGAGGAATTAACATCTCCTAGCTAAAAGTTTCTCAACACACACTCATGGAGCCTAAATGCAAGTTACTTTCAAAAATCATTTATTCTAGGAGGAATCTTTCAACTCCACGCTAAGACATGCTCATTAGTTCATCTCATGAAGTCTATATGTCATTTGACTCAAATGAACTAAAACATGAGGAAAACAATGCATATAAGTCATTTCTAAAAAGACCTAAGCATTTTCATAAATATACATATTAGGATATCATGGCAACACATAATCACACAATAATCTTACTAGATAGTCACACTATCTCCTCATAAGGAGAAAGCCTGCACAAACTCTTATAAGTGTCATTCTTACTAGAGACAAATTTCAAAGTCCAATACAATAAGTCACAAAAGACAAAAAATCAAGAAATTACTAAAGCATAAAACGTATACCGAAAGGTACATGAGGAGATCAATCTTGATCTTCTTTAGATTGGAGAGCATAAAACCTATTCTTCTTTTGAGGCTCCACATCCACACTACTAGAGACAACTTGATTACCCTCTCTTATTGTAACTTTAACCATTGGGCAATCTTTCATCTTGTGGCCACTCTCACCACAACTAAACCAACCCTTTCTACTGGCCAAACATCTAATGCCTCTTACCACACCTAGCACAAGGGGCCATAGGGACTCATTGCTTATCCCTTATGGCCTGGGAGTAGACACCCTCTCATCCTTATGCTTAGGAGTATTAGAAAAGCCTTTCCTGAAAAACTTTTGTCGATTCCTAGAACGACCATGTTCATCAGACCCATTATGAAAGGACATAGTTATCCAACCTAGACCTCTTTTTCTCTTAATTTTTCCTCTTCAATTTTATCTTCCTCAATTTGTTCGGCATACACCATAAGTCGTGAGATATAAATATCATCATAGAGCATTTCTGAACAACATTCTTTTTCTACTAAGTGGGACACCCCGTCACAATCCTATTCATCCTATCCCTCATATTTTCTACCATAGATGGAGCATACTTAGAAAATAGAGTAAACTGCAAGGAATACTCTTTAACACTCATGCTAATTTGCTAAAGGTTGATGAATTATCCCACCTTGACCTCCCTCAACTCCCGAGGAAAGAACCTATGTAGAAATACATCTTTAAACATCTCCCAAACTATGGAATCTGGTTCTACGAGCCTACATTCTTTCAATTATTCAAACCATATTTGAGTTACATCCGTCAATTGATAAGCATGTAGTTCTGCTTTTTCAACCACACTTACTCACATGAAATCTAGCACCTTATAAACCTCTTCTATAAAACCATTAGGGACCTCTTCCATGTTGGAGCCACTAAACTATAGTGGGTTAACCCTCAAAAACTTCCCACCCTGGAAGCATTTGTACTCCTTTTTGGGCTCGCCAGAGCCACAACATCCCTATTAGCTTGTATCATCAAGGCTTGAGCCAACAATTGTACATAAACCCTAAACTCTGCAGAGTGATATTCTCAATTGGAGGTTCATTTGGAGATTAAGGAGGAACTAGGGAGGAACCTCTTGCTTCACATTGCCTTCCACTTATCTCCTAGCATTAGCCCTTGTATTATACATACCCTTAAAACCATAGGGCACGGATTACAATAAGGACCTACTAAAACCAAATCTTTGGCAAGACTAAGAGAATGAAGTAGTGAAATTTCCTAAACATCCAATAGTCTCCTATTCATTAGTGTGACGCGCTTCACATTTATGAACAAGACTCTACTATACGTGGTTTAAGACATCCTAAAATCATCTCATAACCTTGTGATCTTGTACCATATTTGTCACGAATAACGGGTACCCCCTAGACGTAACACAACATACAAGACACCAAAAATCTTTATACAATCCTCATAGCGTATCATGAACATAAGATAATAAGAAGGTACAGGTAAAACTTTTTACAATTGAAGTCATTTTCATAAAATCAAGTGGAATTCTTTACTACACTTTGTCTCAAACCATCTACTACAACTTTAATATAAAACTCTTGGAACATAGCCAATACAATAGTTTCAAGATGAAACTAAAATACATAAAGGAACTAGTCGATTTTTTCTTCAAAGCTATGAGGACTCACCAAGATCTTAACTCCTTGCAACTTATTGAAATCTATCTCCGAGAGTATAACTCAATATCCAAACCCTATATTTGATGAGAATGTAGGAAAAGTATGTGTTAGTACAAAATTTACTAAACATGTTAGCTAGCATAATCATTAGAGAATAAGACAAGGTTAGTCAATTTAAGACATAATCAAAAATCATATGAAATACTTCATGAAACATCAACTATAAGCACAATATATAATATCATCATAATAAGGAAAGTATCAACATAAGCATCACATAAGCATTATTTGAATCTTATTCATTTATATCATAATATAACTATATTCAAGTAACCTAAAAGCATACATTTGCAATTCATGAATAGCATCCCATAATACCACCCAAGCCATGTATCCTTTTCGGTCATCTTAATCATAGTCTATATACATGGTCAAGTCTTTATGATTTTCTACCATAAAGGAACCATACTCCTATGTAATCTCAAAGCACACTTGTGCAATGATTAAAAGGCATTTCATACTACCGTTCACACTAAGCATGCTTGAAAGGCATTCCATACTACCATTCACGCTAAGCATAACTTGAAGTCATTAGCATTCCATACTACCATTCACGCTAAGCATAACTTGAAGTCATTCTAGTTATATTTACCATCCTTTTGTCTCATTATTATCTTACTTCATATAGACAAGTAACTATCACCTTTAGTCAATCATATCTTGGAAGGCAACTATAGCAACAACCCAAGCTAAGTCTATACTATATAAGAGAAAAATTCATAAGTAGCTTCAAGTCATACTTATTCAATATATGAGTAGCATCTCATACTACTATCCACACTGTGTACCACTTTAGACTATCATACATTCTCACTAGTTAGGGACTAGTCCCTCTTTACTATTTGTCATTTATCATTTTAAGAAACTTCTCTATTTAGTACAAGGCAAGTCAAAACACATGAAAGGATCTATTTTCCAGTTCAAGGCTACCAAGGAATAACCCTATAATAGAATAAGACATGCTATCTTCTTACTCATATAATTATATTAAGCTTAACTAACTACCTTGGAAGGTACACTATCATGCAAGTCCTAGCTATACTAGGAAAGACACAAGTAGTCCATCTTATCTACCATGAAATATTCTTAGACAAACTAAGTCATGATTCCCTTAAATCACACTATGATGCTAATGCAAGCTACCATTAGGAGAGTATGATTCTCAATCCTAAGCTACCCTTAGGAGAGTATAAGTATTTTACCCTAAGCTACCATGAAAAGGTCTTGGCCAAACCAAGTCAAGTTATCATGAAAGCATTCTAATAATGTCAGTTCAAGCTACCCTTAGGAGAGTATGAATCCTCAATGCTAGGATACCATGACTACTCCTACCTCATGCTACCCTTAACATGCATCTTACAATGTTAAGTCAAGCTATTCTTAGGATAGTATAGATCCTCAATACTAAGCTATCCATAGGAGAGTATGATCTTCAATCCTAAGTTGTCCTATCTTGGCCTTGCCTTACCAAGTCAAGCTATACGTGAAGGGAACATATATCACAACTTCAAGCTATTCTAGTATAACATGATTTGACTCATTTTAGGATATTAAGAAAACCTAGAATCATTCTATCTGAGAAAACCTTGGATTTCCTAGCATATTATGCCTACGTGTGTAAAATAAAAGCAGTACACAACAATATCACATCATATTACCTTTTACCCCAAAGACCTAATATTGATGACTACGAGCCCTATTATCAAGCTTTACTACTTACTATCAGCTTTGCTCCTAGATTTCAAGGCATTCTAATAATATTTCTCATTAGTACGTGATTCTAATCATAATTGAACATAAAGGTTCAATTTCATATTTACAAGTCATGATCCATCATATGAACTATAATCTAATTCAATTCATTTTTATGTGTTCCTATCCTTGCACAATTACACACATGACATTGATTTTAGAAGACCAATTAGAATTCCTCAATTCCACCTCTCAAGGCATAAACCCACAAAATATAACATTCATCAAATATACTAGGGTTTAACATGGAAATCACATAGTTTCATCATAACATCATAAATAAATGATAATTCATTCATAATTAGGTATTATCCACTAGATTGGAAGAAAACCCTAGCTAAAATTGGGTTTTTAACTTCACAATGGGGGGGAACCTAGAGGATCTATGGGTGAATGAACTCATAGATGATTACGCTAACATACCTCAACTAAAAGACCTAAAATCATTGTGAAACAATTGAGGAAATCTACGACTCTTCTTGTTCTACCCTTCTAGAGAGAGAATTTGGGTTCTTTGAAGAATGAGTTAATGAGTTTGTTTAGGGGCCTATCAAGCTTATATATGTTGTTTAATAAGTAATTAAGCATCCTCTCTTAACACCTTGATAATTACGAAGTAACCCCTAAGTCCCCTAACTAAAAACACCTAAAAACTTCATTCACTCACGAAACCCCACTGACGGACCATGGGTGGGTCAACAAGGCAAACTAACAAGTCGTTGATGATATACTGAGGCTATAAGAATAAAGACATCTCAGGACTGACCTACGATCCCAACCCACGGGACATGGGTCCACCTACGATGAGTAGGTGGCAAGCGTAGGTGTATCCAATTTTAATAGCTTTTGGGTTGTTTTAAGGGTCTTCCTTAAGGACCCGTTGGGTGGTCTTTTGGGAAGGGGGTCGTACCTTGATGCCCTAACCCTTACACTGTAATTCTAAGTACGGGAATCATTTTTATGATTTAAACCCTCCTACCAAACTCTAAAACTCTTATGAAAGGCTCTAGAACTCTGTAGTTTAGTTCATTAGTTTTCAGTGTTAGGACCGAATTCACGCACACACACTAGATGAATGAAGAACACAAGAACTTTCTTGAGAAAGAGATGAGAGATCTAGAGAGAGAAAGAGAAAACCCAATATTTCGTGGTAACACCCCGTGAGTAAACTTCCACGGCGGTGAGGTATATTTATATTAATAATCAGAGTATTTTTGGTTAGAGAGAATAAATAGGAAAGCCTAAAATAGAGAATAAATAGGAAAGCCTAAAATAGAGAAAAAATAGGAAAACCTAAAATTAATCAGGCTCCACTACCTAACAATTCTGCCACTTGGAGACTGACTCAGTCATCCAAAAGATACATTCTCAAAAAAAATCTCTTCATCATCAACATCTTTACCGCACCGCAACATCTGTAGCAACAACTACAGAAGACCAATCGAGGTTTTACATAACCTCAGTTTCCCAACATCAACACATTTCGTCAACATGTCTGTCGGGTTCTTTGCACCCTCTATCTTCTCCAAGCACATATCACCATCCTCCACTGCCTTGCGAGTGAAATGGTATCGCCTTCTGATGTTCTTTGTCTTCGAATGATAGACTGGATTTTTAACCATCTGTATGGCACTCTGGCTATCTGAGTAAAGAATCTTCTCGCTCTGCTTCTTGCCCAATTCCTCAAGATAATCTGCCAGCCATATCATCTCTTTCCCAGCTTCAGCTATTGCCACATACTCAGCTTCAGTAGATGAAAGAGAAACACACTTCTGAATCCTGGACATCCAACTCACTGTTGTTCCACCTATGGTGTACATGTACCCGGATGTACTCTTGCTCGAGTCAACATCCCAACCAAGATCAGCATCCACAAAACCCTGTGAGCTGCTTGTATAACGGTAAGGGCATATATGAGCCACTTTTATAACGAGGGGTATATCAGCTCTAAATGACAAAGTTGAGGGGTATATTAGACCCTTTTCCCATTTAATAATTGTATTTAATTAACGCATGAGATGTGATGCATGAAACCCTATACATGTTGTAGCCCTGGAATTTTTCAACCATTGTAGGTAATTTTACTCCATCTGTTTCATAAAGGATGGTGTAGTTTGACTTGGCATGAAATTTAAGAAAATAAAGAAGACTTTTAAATCTTATAAATTAAAGTTATGTCAAATGTATAAAATTGTCCTTTAACCTTTTGGGCTTAAACATGCCACGTGGAAAGTTGGATAAATTGTTACCAAAAAAAGGTCATTCTATTTTAAACAGACTAAAAAGGAAAGGAGATCATTCTTTTTTAGACGGAGCGAGTATTATTTAATTCTTGTATGCTTAGTATTTGAATAATAATCAAATTCTTTTGGTACTCTTAAATAAATAGTTAAACTAGTATAATTTAGTAAAATAGTTAATTGACAAGCCCTTTGGGTTCGATAATACAATTCTTTTAAGAATCATTATATTACTTGTGCAAACACATACACTTGTGTGTGCAATTGGGAGCAACAAATTTTTGTTGTCGTTGCTTAGTACTAGAAATTAACTATATTCATCTAGGTTATACTTTTTATTTTTATTAATTTATTTTATTTTATTTTATAGTTAGATTTTCTAAACAAGTTATTATATTTTTATTTGAACAATTTTGTAGTCTTGTTGATATGGATGATTGGGAAAATCTTGATTGGGTGATAAGTATTCTTATAAAATTCTTTTATTTGTAATGGACACCACTTGAATATCGAGCGTCCTATATGTCATATATGTGATCGTCAATATATTCATTGGAATGCTTTTCTTAAATCTTATTCTCTTCCCCGAACCCCTAGTATGATTCTTCTATTATTTGTGACATAGGCAGGGGGCGATGAAGTGAAGAATGTAAAACAGGAATTGCACAATGTGAATTCACTAATGGAATGTATGGGCATGCTGGACACAATTAATTTAAAAATTATGGAACAAGTATTTGAATACGGGGAAGAGCAATCAAATATCATGAAACTGATGAATTAGCTTGATGATATTCAATTATAAATTACAGTCCAAGCCAAATTTGAAGAGAGTGAAGCCCAACAAGGACAAAGTTATGGAGAAACAAAGATAATGATCAATCTTGGATACAACAACAAACTCAACTTCTAAAGTTTCAAGAGTCTATCTATGATGGCCTAATATACATGACAACCCAACTGATTAAAGGAAGAGTTGATCTAACACAAGAAATAGATCAATTTGTCTCAGATATTCATGACTTAGAGGCTCACTTGAACGAAAAAAATTGAGGCGTCTGAAGCTCAATTACCAATTGTCGTGGATGATGACCAATTAGTGTAGAAAAAAGATAAATTTCAATCATTTAACTAAACCTTATTCCTTAATATCGATGTTCAAAAAGAGTACAAAATTGAGAATGTTGTAAAAATTGTTGATTTGAAGTTAAGGCAACTTGAATCTCATTCAAAACACTTTTCTATATCATCTGAATTAATGGATGAGTGTATAGATGAGGTACAAGGCCCCTACATCCTAATGTGTTTTAGTCCATGTAGACATAACGAGATTCCTCACCTAAGGACCAAGAAGTGCAAGTTGTGATATATTACTTGGTTCATTTATCTTTATGCCACCACCCCTAGAGAAGAGCAGAAAAGTTGATGCAAAGTTACGGGTAAAATTCGTAAGTTCAAAGTGGAAAAAAAGTGGTGAATTTATTTGTGTCGTGTCGCGAAGTTAAATGAGGCGCTTATTGGGAGGCAACCCAATTAGTAGTATAACTTCTTATTTTATTTTATTTTTATTTATAAGTGTGACTATTGTTTTTGTAGAATAGGGGAAGGAGTACCCAAAAATTTGAAGCGGAGGAGCATGTTTGAGATAAAGTGTGGGGTGCATACGACCCTTGATGAAAATTGAGAGAAGCTACTAGCTAGACCTAGAGGCCCAAGGATTTTTTTCTAAACCTTGTTTTAAATTTTTTTTTTGATGTTTTGGGGACATAACATTTTTTTAAGTGTGGGATGGAAGAATGAATTCCTATTTTTTACTGATTTCTTGAGTCGTTTCTTTTTTTTTAGGATGGGTTCCTTGGCTTTCGTTTTCTTGTTTTTGTGAGAAAAGTTCCTCTAAACTGAGTGTCTTTTTTCTTTTAGGAATATGTTTCCTTTTTAAAAAAATTGAGAGAAAAGAAAATATCCTTTTTTGAGTGGAGTGATACTTGCTATTTAGGTCTAATTTTTTCGTAGTACTTTTTTGTTAATGCTTGATTCATAAGGAAATTGCAGGATCTTTGATACTTAAGCTCATGATTGTGACTTTGTATATTGCTTACTTTATTTTATAGTTTATTATGATCTTGTCTCTCTTAGAAGTGGAATTGATTCATCTTGGTTGATATTTGTACCATATGTGGTGTGATTTTGTTCGTTCCGTGTTTTGCATCATAGTCTAGAACTTGTCCTGAATGTATTGAAGAGAAATAAAAAGTGTTGCTTTGGTTAGGAGATGATAATAGGCTTATTTTGATTTCTCCTTAAATTTAGCCTTTTCAAATATTATATCACTAGTTGGCCCCTTTTGAGCTTGTAGCCTTTTGTTAGTAGTCATATTTTACGCTTAACTATTTTGTTGAATCCCTAGTTTTTGCATCTTGATTCCTTGAGCATTATTGTATAGCCTTATTCTAATTTTTAATTCTAAAGAAAAACGAATCGCTGAGTGAAAAAAGGTAATCAATAATAGTTACAAAGTGATTAAAAGACCTCTTCAAAAGAAAGTGACATGAAAAACAAATCATCTAAAAGAAAAGAATAAAAATAAATTATTGAAGAATTCTTGATATATGACCATTACCGATGAAATAATTGTTGAATAGAGGGCTGAAAATAAAGAGAAGAAAATAATGGTTGATAAAGTCTTAAAGTACAAAGTATTTATTGAAGTGTAGCTCAGTGTTATATAGTTTTCTACCCGTCCCCTAGCCTACATTACAACCTATTAAAGTCCTATTTGATTCTATTCAAGCATGATTAATTGGTGGAGATGTACATAATTGGCAAGCTTATGATTTTTTGTGCATACATGTGAATTTAATTTATGAGTGTGAGTTGTTCTTTGATGTTAGTGTGTGGACTATTTCTTCTTGTGTGAGAATTTCTTCCATGATTGCTTGGTGATTTTATTAACTTTCTTTGATGAGAGTAGGTGATCAAGCTTAACTTTGATGAGTTCAAAATCCTTGTTTGAGGTTTGTTGTTTATTTAGATGTCTTGCATAATGATTAAGAATTATACTTGTATTTTGAAATTGGTATATGGCCTAATTGTTTGTGTCAACCCAAGTGATGACATTCCTAGTTTGGCTTTTTGAGATGAGGTTTGATGTGTGCTCAAGGACGAGCAAAAATTTATGTGTGGGGTGTTGATGTGAGACCAAAAATACATATTTTTAATCATTATTTATCTCATAGTTATTACTTATACTAGGGAACATGTCCACGCTTCGCGCACGGATTAATTAATGTGATAGGAAATTTTTTCTTGTAGATGCATTATATGATTATATTATTTGAGCATATCATTTTGTTTTCATTTGAAATGATGATACATGATGAAACTTATGAACTTTAGTATCTATTTAATGAGAATAATACATTGTTTATGAATAAATTTTAGAATATATACTCTGTTAAAAAATTTATTTGTTTTGATTGCTAAAATATCTATAGATTTACATCAAATACGGCATATCATTATTTATTAGATTGATGGTTAGATAATATATTTTCTGATCATAATTTATATTGATTATTTGGGGGCGATCCTTATTTGTCTTATCTATTGTAGTATTTCTGTATAAGTTTCAGGAATTGAAAGAAGGTTAATGTTGAACGGTGATATTTTTTACATTAGGAACTAAAATAAATAAATTTTAAAAAACACAAAAATCCCCAAATTGCCAAAATCATTGAAATTATTTTGACTCCTCTCATTTTCTCATTGAAAAAAATGAGAGCAAGTACTGGAATTAGTGGCACACTTAATGCAGTAATCACATTAGCAAATAATGCAGATACTTTCATATCAAACTTAGTAAACCAATTGTGTATATCTGCCAAGCTAATGCATTCCACACTAATGTCATTACATATGACACTCTCCCAAGCTTATACTCATTCATATCTCTTTTCATCCATCTCCATTCGCCGCTCGCGAATAGTCCAATCAGAATAGCACACGGGGAAAAATGACTGCCAAATGACTACGTTCATCACCTCTTTCAATGTGCATTTTTTCATTATGTTTCTGAAAATTTGCTCCGTTGCTGATAACAGCAACGCGTACCCTGCTGAACCGAAGAGAGTGTAGATGAATCTGATTAAAACGTAGCCTTTACCTTTGGCTGAACCGGTTGATGAGGAAGCGTAGCAATGGTTTTAGACATTCCTCAATCAACAGTTATTCGGGATAGTGTTTGCATTATTTGTATTGGCGTTTAACCTTGGTATTTGATTTTTTGGACTCTTTATAATGGATGCTTACAAGAGGTTGCAAACTTTGAACAGGAATAGAGTATTGGTTTTTGTTTTATACAAGAAGGAAGCATCTAGTGTAGAAATGATGCTACAGAAAAGGTAATTCTATTGCTCTTCTATTTAGTTGTGAAACATAAGATTCCTATGTCTAGCTTCGAATTACTTGCTGATAATAGTATAATACATGTTCCAACTAATTTGACCCTGGCAACATTGGTACATGTAGTATGCACCATGCTCATTGTATTGTGTATCATATCTGGTTTACATTTTGTGATGTTTAAAGTGTCTTTGCCTCAGGGGTTGGAAAGTTGTCTCTATTAGTGGTGACAAGCAACAACATGCTCGTACTAAGGCCTTGTCACTCTGATATAGGGATATATAATTGAAGAAGAAAAATATCCGATTTTGTTGACAGCGACATCATATGCAAACAACGAAATAGATTAATAATATAAGTTGTCTAAGGTTGGATAAAACCATACAAGTATGAAAATCATCAATACGGACAACATGGAGCTACTTATTAAACTAAACTTAAAATGGTAAAAGGACGAAATAACTTAACTAAAGTGTAAATTATAATAGGACGAAACAACTAAACTTAGCTAAAAAAAAACCATAAAACGATCAGAAGCAACAATTATAACTCTACTTCTTCAACTAATTTGTGTGATGCACACTTATTCCTCGTCATTTATGACCAACAATAATCCCTTTACTTCTTGACCTTATTTGTGTCTTGAACGCTTAATTCCTCATCATCTATGATTAGGTTTCTTCGTTTTCTACTCTTAGCAGCATTAGTTACATGTGCTTCATCCTCATAATCTTCCAAGTCAGTAAACAATTCATCAACAGATACCTGATTGTTCTTCAAAAAGTAAATTTATCAACATATTTATTAACCATGTTAATCCTTAAAATGATTTGATTTTTTATATTAAAATATTAAATGTAATTACCATCTGTTTGGTCAATCCGTTGGTTCCCTGATCTTTTGGGTCAGTTTCATTTTTGGATAAGTTCTTCCCCTGGAAGAAGAACAGTATGAAAAATAAATTACAAAGTAAACGTAATTGTAAATTACAAACTCATAGTCTATATTGCAATACCTTTTCTTCTTTCCTTAGTTTGTATTGTACTTCCAAATTATCATCTGGAATCCAAAGCTTTGATATTATAAAATTCTCAAGACCTTCTTTCAAATTATAGTGATTTAATCTCAATTTAAAAACAAATTCTTTCCCGCAAAGGCTTTGGACTTGGACAGGAACATCATTGTTAGCTGTAGTAAGCTTGTTGAACAACTTGTGAGCTGATGTATCAAGGAGTTTCTCAGTCACCTCATTAAATAAGATAAAATTAGTGTCTCCGGTCCTATCTGTCACTTTTAGGTGTATCTTGTACCTATGTTTACATAATAAGTTAGATTCATTCACAACATATTCAAACCTAATTCACAGTCCTTCGTAAATGGTTACCTGACCAAAAGAAATTTGCAATCTTTGTTGCAATTGTGGCACCGATAAATACTATTTGTTGGTTCAATCTTCTTCGAGCACACATTGCATGAAATGTAGTACCAACCAAAATAGTTATCTATTTCTATTATCTTTCTCTTCACTGTAACAATGTATTCCTGCAATTTTAATTAAATATCATGATATAGTGTAATGATCATGTTTAAATGGTAAACCAATTATATGAGAAGCGTAATAAGAAAAGAACCTGTAGTTCAGAGCTCCACTCAGCCTCCAGCAACTCCTTAATGTCCATACGGTTCAAAAACGTCTCTTCCTCATGAGGAAGACTGTTAACATTAGAGCTTTTTATAATTTGAACTTCATTGGACATGGTGGAAAATTTTGGAGCCAAAGATCTTATGTAATCTATATCAAGATTCACATATATTTTGCTTGCATAGGTGGTGGAGAAGCTAACCTCACCTATAGGGTTAAAGATGAAAGCATGTCATTTCTTTAAAACGCTTGGAGTTAAATTGCTAGTAAGTACAACTAAATCTGTAACAATTACCATGAAATTCCTTCACTGTTGTAGAAGTCACTATCACTATATATGGGCCAGCATCATTGTTATACAAATAAGGACAAAACTTCTCCCCAAATTCTTCCCATAAGGTAATTTTTGCTTTAGCCAAACTATGCATAGAAACCATGAATCAATGATCAAATAATTTTATGGTAAGGAGATAACAAAGTAAAACAACTTAAAATGAGATGAGTGACTTACTAATCAGTAAGAATATGGATATCCCTCTTCTTCCATTTTGAACCAACACTCTCGATATCACCAATTCCATATAAACAACCAACAACATCTACGAAAATTGAAGAGGAAGATTCATATGCAAGTGTTCTATTTGAATAGTTTAGGCAATTATTTAGCATTTACATTAAATGTAATCGGTAAGACTTTAAATATAAATATAGACCTGATAAGACAATGTTGTTGTTCACCCTTGAATCAATGACATCTGGATTAATAAATTCAAAACCGTTTACTGGAATTTCAATAATATCTTCAGACAAATTCTTGATTGCAGTTGAGGCAAAGAAAATGATTTTTAATGAGTTTTGAACAGGTCTATATCCCCCAATGCTTTCAACAACTTTGAAGTTCTTGATGATAAATACAGAACCTTCATTCAACTTGTCTTTGAACCTGTTAACCTGATTTTTTCTAATTATACCATGCATCAAATTACCCTGATAGAAGAAGTAATTAGTAAGTAATTTGATAAATTGAAACTACCCAAAAAAAAAAATTGGTAAATGAATCAATCAGAAATGTACCTTTTCATCGATAAATATCATATCCATACTGATAAGCTCACCATTTTTCTTGAGATTAATGGCGTTCCACATTCTACAAATTCTTACTCTTATTGCAAAATCATCTGTACCAGTAACCAATTATGAAAGAAAAGAAATCGTCATTGTTAAAACTCAATTAAAAGAAACAGAGACAATGTAAAGTTGAATATGGGAATGATTCACTACCCATATATATATATACTACAAGAATTATGGTTATGAAAGGGGAGAGTAAATCAGTAGAGTAATTAGCAGAGCAATTATGACAAATTAATACACAATTAATTAGCAGGCAATTATCACAGATTAATACACAATTAATTAGCAGAGCAATTATCACAGATTAATACACAATTTAATACATTGGAGTTACAAATAAGGAAGATGAAACAATGAGTTTTATGGAAACCTGTCTCTTAGATTCTTGGGAGGTAGAAGGTTCTTAGTTTGGCAACTTTTGTTTGAATTTTCTGAAGTTTTGGAGTTGCACAAGATAGGAAGTCGTCGATGAACAGAATCAGTTCTGAACAGCTCTGCTGAAAATTTATCACACTTCTGCCAAAGGTGAGAAAAATGGATATCAAAAGTTAAATCCTTAAAATTTGTACTATGGATACTAGTAGTCAGTAAAGATACCTAAAAGACTTACCATGAAGCAGATTATTAAAAGTAAATAGATCATTTTGAGCTTCACAAACAAGAAAGAGTTAAAAGGGGCATGACAGAGTTTTGGTTTAATCCAATAAAGGTTGCTGAAATACTTAGAAGTGGACTAATTGTTGTGATAATATAGGTTCTTTATACAAAAATGATTATAGTTAAACCTCATAGTTTCATCTTCATATAGCAAGAAAACAAAAATAGAAAATTAATTTGTTCAAAACTCAAGTGTTCTCATTTTGGTAAGATATTTATAAGGAATCACAAAGATTATCCTTTTACCGCATAGAACAACATGCTCAGTGTGATTCTACAGGTGGATCTAAGGAGGGTAGCATATATATATACGAAGCTCTATTCAAAAACAGTTTCAGTATCAATATCTGCCATAATTTGCCAAAGTCTTCTGAACTAAACTTGGTTTCCTCATACAGGCACAGCTCTTGTTTCAACCCAATTGTTCAGTATTTCACAAGACAGATTTCTGAACAATATTGCAGCTGATGGACTCTTTGGTTAGCTTAAACATATTTCTTTGAGCATGCGGTTCATTTTCTACACCTAGTTCAGCACAGGCTTATTGGCTAATTACCAAAGAAAATTTTTCTTAATCTATGGAGTTCCTTTCCGTTAAGCGGGTGATGTTTTTCTTAACCATATATCTTTGAGCATGCAGTTCTTTGTACGCCTAGTTCAGCACAGGCTTATTAGCTAAAATTACCAAAGAAAACTTTCTTAACCTATGGAGTTCCTTTCCACTAAGCGAGTGATGTTTGTGTTGATGTGTGACTCACAAATTCCTTATAAGATGAATATAATTTTCTCCACAGTAAGGCCAGGGATAAAGATAAACGTTATCATATTCATATTGTGAGCAAATGCCAGCCAAAGTGCAGTCCTCAACTTAAAATAATAGAAGAGAAAATTTAAGTAAACTGGGTAGCAAGAGAGATACCTCTAGCTTTTTCCTGAATTTATCGTGCCCTTTCAGAAGTAAATGCACGGGGATATAGCAAGACAGAAATATTATCCATCCTATTGTCAAGACAATGACTCTGCAATTGAATTAGAAAAGAAGGATGAAAAGAGTGATCTTTCAATGGGGTAGTGAAAAGCTATTGCAATAGGCGAGTAAATTAGTTCATGATTAGGACTCAAATGAGAAAAATAAAAGAAATTAAAGAGACTAAACCTTATGGGAAAAAGAATTCCATATCTAACAACAACTCCCAAGCACCATAAAGGAAACAAATAGATGTTCCAGTTCCAAGGTTCTGGTGGATTTGACTTGAAGCATCGGGTGAAAGAATCCTGCAAAAAACGAATGGATATACGGAAATGAAAATGGATACATTGAACTTCCTGAAACTGAAAAGCCAAGCTTCAACATAAAGTTTTTGACAAAATCCAAAAGAAGTAGAGGTCAAATTGTTTTTTTGGTAGTGCAAGAATTGGCAACTTTGCAGTCATGGTGGTTAATAATAAATCAATCTGCACGCGACAAGCAAATGGGCAGTTGACAAAGCAAAAGTGACATCCAAGTTGAATGTCTAGTATATCGCTAATTCAGTCCTTCTCCATTATGTTCTTTTAAGACTACAGCTTTAAGTTGAATACTCAGACACATGCATGTAATTTGAATACTTTTTCTTACATAACTTTAAAGAAGACACTTTATGAATCAAGCCATGGGAGTTCTTGGCAATTCGAAAACGAAGCAAATGCCTTGAATTTAGTATGAGAAAATTACAAGGTGAAAGTTTCAAAATACTTCTATCTTTTAATCACAAAATTGTTGTATCTATTTGTAGTCTACAGGATACACATTCATCTTGTCTTTCAGAGGCATCTAAACCAATTTCTCCTTAACCGTAAAAAAATAAAAAAAAGGTGTGAAAATACAAAAAATGAACAGAGAAAATATAATAATTGGTGACTATATAAAAATTATAAATACATTTCAAAGCAAAAAGAACGACGACAGATTGTTACATACGCAAAAAATGACATCATGAAAATAATAATATATTTTTCAATTACTTTTTATAATTTATAATATAAGTGAAACTAATCATCATAAATTTTGTTGTTGTTAAAATGAAATAATTATATTTATTTTTTTCATAACAAAGAGAAAATAGAATACTAAAGGATCAAATGATTAGTATTGACAATATAATACATTTAGCTAAATTATTTACATAAATTTAAACTTTAAAAACTCTAGCAAAAGTAATTAAGTTGCTAATAAATTTTAAAGTGAAAAAATAATCTCATAAATAGGAGTAACAAAAATCGAAAGAGCAAGAAACTATAAGAGTATCTTCTTACCGCACAGATGACAGATTTTACAAGAGAAGCACATCTAGAATCAGAGATGTTCATAGCATTGAACTGAGTTTGAAGTTGTTTATCATCAGTGGAGTTGCAGCATGAGGTTCCATTGTAAGAACAGAATGCTAGAGGAGTCTTTTGCTGAAAAGGAGCCCCTGTAACACACGAAGTAGCACCAATAAAATTAAAAAAAATAGAATAGACAAGAGTTAATGGTCAAAAACACATATTAAGTATTCCTTTTTCCGAGTTCCCAACCTGAACTATCACCAAATGTTTATCGAAACATACCTCAACTATCAGTTGTTCCCTTTCCCAACCTAGAATATCACCATCATTCAGGTATGAAAAGAGAACAACTAATAGTTGAGGTGTGTGTGTCGATAAACATTTAGTGATAGTTCAGATATAAAAATTGAAAAACCGGATACACTCACTCAATAGATTAACTGCAAATAAGAAGTTCTTCAAGATAGAACTTCTAATGGACTGAATGAAACTTACTTGAATCAGTACACAAGGGAAGTGAAAAAGAAGGATCAAGAAGCTGCAGTAAGTTCAAAAGAATGATGAATATGACAAAATGACTCCTTCCCATTGCTAAAAGAAGAATTAATATTGCAGTTACATCAAAGTTCGTAATAGGACGCAGACTGACTGAAGAGAAAAAAAGTAAGATTTATCTATAAAATGTTTTTAACTTTTTGTGCTTCAAACTTTTGAACACACCTACCAAATTGTGTGTTATTGGTACATATCTTACCATCAATCCATTTGTAAATTTTAAAATATTTATTTCTCTTCCATATCAATCTGTCATTTTCTCTTAACCACAAGGGTCATTTGACAAAATGTACACATAGAGATGAGAGGCCCCATTAACAAGTAGTTGACTTTAAAAGCTATAGCATTTGTTAAAAATAGAAGCAGAATTAAATATTGGATGGTAGACCTGAAAACACTGAATTTGTTTGACAAAAGACAGGCTGGATGTATCTTGGTTGGTTTCTTGTCCCCACTGATTGCACAAAATTGGTTCTATAGTCTAGCTATAGTTCATAACTATATATAATTATGAGGGTAATTGAACGGAGTAAGAGTTTTTATTAGGAGTCTCCCGATACTTTGTGAAGTTCACCAAGCATTGATGCCAACAAAGAAGACTTTCCTGATCCAACCATTCCAACAATTGCAGCAAGTTCCCCCTTTCGAACCTGAAGATTTATGTGTTTCAGAACAATTTGATCACCATCATCTTCCCATGAAAAAGTATTAATCTCATTAATTTTCCCTTCTTAAACTAAGAAATATGTATCTCTTTATTTTCATAATTTATATTTTCATAATCTCTATAACTCTTTATAACCCCCCAAATTTAAATGTGTATACTTATAATTATTTATTTAGTTTATAAATATATATATATATATATATATATATATATATATATGTCACGACCCCAAAATCGGGCCGCGACTGGCACCCACACTTACCCTCCTATGTGAGCGAACCAACCAATCTAAACCTTAACATTTCAATATAATATCAACAGAAAGTAATGCGGAAGACTTAAACTCATTAACGAAAACCAATTCAATAACTATTATTTCCCAAAATCTGGAAGTCATAATCACAAGAACATCTACTTCAAATTACTAAATCTAAGAGTTTCTAAGAAGCTAAAAATACATAAAAGCTAGTCCATGCCGGAACTTCAAGGCATCAAGACATGAAGAGGAAGATCCAGTCCAAGCTAGAAGCATTAGCTCACCCTGATATCCGGAGTTATGAAGACTGGCTAGAGTTACTGTTGAGTCGAAGATGACGGCACGTTTGCTGCACTCCACAAATAAACAAGAAGAAAACATAAAAGTAGGGGTCAGTACAAAACACGGGTACTGAGTAGATATCATCAGCCAACTCAAAATAGAAATCAATATATACCAAGTAATATCATAAAATCAACTTATGATACTCAACATGTAGCAACAGCTAGTACTATATCATTAACAATTACCATCAAGTTCACACGTGAGGACTCAAGCCTCAATACCATACTCATTTGGGAATTTATGTTCATTAGATTGAGTATATTAACATCTTTCAAGATTCATTATCTTTATTCCTCTTGTGTCGGTACGTGACACTCCGCTCCCTCATATTCATTAATCCTCTTGTGTCGGTATGTGACACTCTGATCCCCTACTACTATGTGTCGGAACGTGACACTCCGATCCCCTAAATCTACGTGTCGGTTCGTGACACCCGATCTCCTAAATCTACGTGTAAGTTCGTGACACCCGATCCCCTAAATCTACGTGTCGGTTCGTGACACCCGATCCCCTAAATCTACGTGTCGGTTTGTGACACCCGATCCCCTAAATCTACATGTTGGTTCATGACACCTGATCCCCTAAATCTACGTGACGGTTCGTGACACCCGATCCCCTAATCTCATTCTATCAATTCATCAAGCCTTCTCCCTTACCAAGGCATCATCAATCTCATTACTTTACTTCATCAAGCCTTCTCCCTTACCAAGGCATCATCATTAACAAGAGATTAGGTTTTTATCAAGATTTGGGGTTCAATAACTTCATCATACTTAATATAATCACAATTATATAATCACGTTCATGCATGCATACAATTAAGCACATAGCAGGGTTTACAATACTATCAATACATATCATTCTCTATTAAGAGTTTGCTATGAAAGAATGAAAACCATAACCTACTTCCACCGAAGATTCGTGATCAAGCAAGCAAATTCCCAAGCTTTGTGTTTTTCCTCTCGTTCGATCCTCTCTCTATCGTTTCTCTTTCCTTCTCTTTGTTCTTTCTATTTTCTTTATTCAAACCCTCTTTCTTTTCCCCTAATTGGTATATAATTAAGAATAAAAGATGGCAATAATAACCCACTAATTAACTTAAGGTTACCTCTTTTAACCCCCAAGTAATTAGACTTATTAACATTAACCCACTAACTTTATAATTAAAGCAGGAATAGTCAAAAACGTCCCTTAAAACGTATAAAGAAATCCGACCCAGACTGGGATTGCGCAACCTGCGACGGCCCGTCGTGCCTGCGACGGTCCGTCCTGCAGGTCGTCACAATGTCCAGAGAGTGGATTTCCTCTGAAGACTCTGTGACGGTCCTTCACACCTGTGACGGTCCGTCCTGCCATTTCGTTACGAAGTTCAGAGAGTCGATTTTTAGTACCCAATTTCAGATTTTCTAAGTGTTTTGAAACGAGACCCTGCGACGGTCCGTCGTGCCCATGACGGTCCGTCGTGGGGTCCGTCGCCTCAGCCTGTTTTTCCAGAAATAAAATCTGCAGCTCAAAACGACTAAACAGGTCGTTACAATAGATACCAATTTACCCATCGTTCATCCCCGAACGATCACAAGAAGGAAAACAAGGGCGAAAAGGAGTACCTGAATCTGTAAACAGATGTGGGTATTTTTCTCGCATATCTGCCTCCTTCTCCCAAGTGGCTTCTTCAACGGGTCGATTCTTCCATTGAACTTTGATGGATGCAATCTCCCTTGATCTCAACTTGCGAATTTCTCTATCTAGAATGGCAACAGGTTCCTCCTCATAAGACAAATTCTCATTAAGCAAAACTGAATCCCAACGGATAATGTAGTTTCCATCCCCATGGTATTTTTTCAACATAGACACATGGAATACCGGATGCACTTCGGACAGCCCTGGAGGCAAGGCTAACTCATAAGCCACCTCCCCTACTCGCTTAAGCACTTCAAAGGGACCAATATACCTTGGGCTAAGTTTACCTCGCTTACCAAACTGCATCACCCCTTTCATTGGCGAAACCTTCAACAAGACTTGTTCACCCTCCATAAACTCCAAGTCTCTAACCTTCCGATCTGCATACTCCTTCTGTCTACTTTGCGCCGCTAGAAGTTTTTGTTGAATAGATTTCACTTTATCTAATGATTCCCTCAGAAAGTCAGTACCCCAAGGTCTAACTTCAAATGCATCAAACCACCCAATGGGAGACCTACATCTTCTCCCATATAGTGCCTCAAATGGGGCCATATCAATGCTTGAGTGATAGCTATTGTTGTAGGAGAACTCTGCTAAGTGTAAGAAGCTATCCCAATGGCCACCAAACTCTATCACACATGCACGAAGCATATCCTCCAACACTTGAATCGTTCTCTCAGACTGACCATCGGTCTGAGGATGGAACGCAGTACTAAGGTCCAACATAGTACCCAATTCCGCATGCAATGTCAACCAAAACTTAGAAGTAAACTGCGTACCTCTATCTGATATAATGGAGAGTGGAACCCCATGCAATCGCACCACTTCCGAGATGTAAAGTTTGGCTAACTTCTCTGCATTTTAAGTCACCTTGACCGGAATGAAGTGAGCAGACTTTGTTAACCTATCAACAATTACCCAAATAGAATCAAACTTTCCCAATGTCTTTGGAAGACCAACCACGAAATCCATTGCAATCCTTTCCCACTTCCATTCAGGAATGGGCATTCTCTGAAGGGTTCCTCCGGGCCTTTGGTGTTCATACTTTACTTGTTGACAGTTTGGACATTTGGCAATAAAATCCACAATATCACGCTTCATTCTACTCCACCAAAAGTGTTGCTTTAGGTCACGGTACATCTTGGTTGCACCCGGATGTATCGAATACCTTAAACTATGAGCCTCTGTCAGAATAGTGTTGATCAAATCATCAACGCGGGGTACACATACCTTTCCCTTAATCCTCAAAACACCTTCCTCATCGATTGTAGCTTCTTTAGCCTCTCCTTGCAACACTTTATCTCGGATCTGGATCAATTTTTCATCATTAAACTGTTTTCCCTTAATCTTGTCAAGGAAGGAAGATCTTGCCTCCACACAAGCTAAAAATTCTCCCTTCTCATTTACTTCTAATCTCATAAGGTTGTTAGCCAGAATCTGAACTTCTCTAGCCAATGGGCGTCTAGAAGCTTGCAAGTGAGCTAGACTTCCATGCTTCCCGCTTTTCTACTTAAAGCATCCGCTACAACATTCGCCTTCCCCGGATGATACAAAATAGTGATGTCGTAGTCCTTCAGTAGTTCCATCCATCTCCTCTATCTCAAGTTCAAATCTTTCAGAGTAAAGACATACTGTAGGCTACGATGATCCGTATAGACCTCACACTTAACCCCATATAAATAGTGTCTCCATTGCTTTAATGCAAACACTACCGCGGCCAATTCCAAATCATGAGTTGGATAGTTACGTTCATGCACTTTTAATTGTCTTGAAGTATAAGCAATCACATTCTTCTCTTGCATTAGCACTGCACCCAAACCCGAATAGGATGCATCACAATAGACAATGAAAATCTTACCTTCCACTGGCAAGGTAAGGATTGGTGCGGTAGTCAAAAAAGTCTTGAGCTTCTGAAAGCTTTCTTCACACTCGTCCGACCATACAAATGGAACATTCTGTTTAGTCAAGTTCGTCAATTGGGAAGCAATGGAAGAGAATCCCTTGACAAATCGGCGGTAATAGCTAGCTAAACCAACAAAGCTCGTTATTTCTGACACATTAGTAGGTCTTACCCAATTCTTTACTGTCTCAATCTTAGAAGGATCCACCATTACTCCATCCTTAGAAACTACATGCCCCAAGAAGGACACTGCATCTAGCCAAAACTCACACTTAGAGAACTTGGCATAAAGCTTTTTCTCCCTCAACATTTCCAATACAATCTTCAAATGCTCCTCATGTTCCTTCTTACTTTTAGAGTATATCAGTATATCATCAATAAATACGATCACGAAGAGGTCAAAATATGGCTTAAAAATCCCGTTCATCAAGCTCATGAACGCAGCAGGGGCATTCATAAGACCAAAAGACATCACTACAAATTCGTAATGCCCATACCTCGTCCGAAAAGCAGTCTTTGGCACATCCGTTGCCCGTATTTTCAATTGATGATAACCGGATCTCAAGTCAATCTTAGAGAAGACACAGGCACCTTGTAACTGATCGAACAAGTCATCAATGCGAGGAAGAGGATACTTGTTCTTAATAGTTACCTTGTTCAACTGCCTGTAGTCTATGCACATCCTAAAACTCCCATCCTTTTTCTTCACAAATAATATCGGAGCACCCCAAGGAGATGCACTTGGTCTAATAAAGCCTTTGCTTAGCAACTCTTGAAGTTGGGGCTTTAACTCTCTTAACTCCGCGGGAGCCATCCTATAAGGGGGTATTGAAATGGGGCGAGTACCCGGTTCAAGATCAATACAGAAGTCAATATCCCTATCTGGTGGCATACCAGGAAGATCTGCAGGGAACACATCCAGAAACTCACGGACCGCCGAAATCGACTCAATCGAAAGTACTTGGGTAGTGTCATCCTTGAGATGTGCCAAGAAGGCTAAACACCCTTTACTAACCATTTTC
This sequence comes from Solanum lycopersicum, assembly GCF_036512215.1. Lineage (NCBI taxonomy): Eukaryota > Viridiplantae > Streptophyta > Magnoliopsida > Solanales > Solanaceae > Solanum > Solanum lycopersicum. Next base: position 17,209,466 of record NC_090801.1, on the reverse strand, counting down.
TTAACACGAAGAAAGGAGATGATACGCACCGGATTGGAAGTGTAGTCACCCTCCCACACTAACGGATCTGTCCCAGGCTTGGCTAACGTCACCGTTTTAGCATTACAATCTAAGATCGCAAATTGCGGAGAAAGCCAAGTCATACCCAGAATTACGTCAAAATCAACCATTACTAAGATAACCAAATCTACATAAGTGTTGCTCCCTACAAAGTTCACCAAACAAGACCTATATACCTTTTCAACTACCACAGACTCACCCACCGGAGTAGAAACATGAATAGGCCTATCAAGTAATTCACAATGTAAATTTAGACCATTAGCAAATGAGGAAGATACATAAGAAAATGTGGATCCAGGATCAAACAATACAGAAGCCATGCAATCACAAATCAGAAGATTACCTGTGATGACAGCATCAGATGTCTCCGCCTCCGTTCTCCCAGAGAAAGCATAACAATGGGCCCTTTCGTTTGTTTGTCCGTTTCCCTACCATGTTGTGATGTAGTGGCTCCAGTTTTCCCATCACCACGGCCGTTTTGGTGACCACCATTACCTCGACCACCACGTCCTCCAGAATAACGGCCTCTACCATGACCACCTCTACCTCTAGCTATTGGGGGTCTATAACTCTGTTTGGGACAATTCCTCCTAATATGTCCAGTCTCCCCACATCCATAACACTCTCTAGAGTAAAGCATGGGTCTCTCAGAGAAGTGTTGACTGGTCTGAGGTGGACCCCCAACTACAGTCTGTAGTGAAGACTGAATGGGTCGAACTGAGTAACCTCCGGAACCCTGTCGTCTAGAGTAAGAACCGTTGAACTCACCTCCCTTTCGAAACCTCTTTGACGTCGATGCCATGGTGAATTCATCTTGCTTCACTCCTTCCACCTCTACCACAAAATCTACCACTTCTTGGAAGGATTTTGCCGTAGCCGATACCTGTAAGGCTGAAATCCGCAACTCTGACCTCAACTCCTTCACAAAACGACGAATCCGCTCTTGTGGACTGAAACAAAGTTGGGTGGCATATCTGCTTAGTGCACGAAACTTAGCCTCATATGCATTGACTGACATCCTACCTTGCTCTAGGCTCAAGAACTCATCCCTTTTCCTATCCCTCAAAGTCTGGGGGGTATACTTCTCCATAAACAAGCTAGAGAATGAGGCCCAAGTCATAGGTGGTGCCTCTGTTGGTTGACATTCGACATGTGACCGCCACCACATTTTGGCGTTCCCTTGAAACTGATAAGTCACAAACTCCACACCAAACCGTTCTACTATACCCATCTTGTGTAGTAGCTCGTGACAGTCAACCAGAAAATCATAAGCATCCTCCGATTCAGCACCCTTGAAGACTGGAGGTTTCAATTTCAAGAACTTACTGAAAATTTCATGCTGATCATTTGTCATTACAGGCCCTGTAGTCAGACGAGGAAATGTGCCTATTTCCAATGAGGCATCCATGCGGGGAGCCGCAGTAGCCGCATGTTGTACCTCTGTAACCGGAGGTGTTGGTGCAGAAAACACTGGAGGTGCCTGACCTTGATCAGACAACCCACTAAGATATGCGAGAACCTGATTGATCATTTCTGGGGTAGGTTGGGGTGGTAATTCCTCATTCTGTACTTGTTCATTTTCCCCATCCTCCCCTTCTCTTACTACTTCTTCAGTCGGAGGAGGAGTCACTACCCTAGTATCAGATGGGCTAGGTGCTCGTCCCCTTCCCCTAGAGGACGTCCTCCCACGACCTCTACCACGGCCTTTTGCCGCTACTCTGCCTCGAGCTACAGCCCCAGTGGCTGGCTCGGATGCTTCTTGTCTTGCCGGTGTTGGTGTTGGCGCAGTCGTTGCTCTAGTTCTAACCATCTGCGAAATAGAGTGAAGATGGTCAGATACCAATTTGTATCACCTAGATACCAATTGGATCCAAGTAATAGCACGAAAGAAAGAATGAAAGAATGGAATTTTCCTAAAGTCTTATAGCTTCTCAAAGAAAAGTAAAGGCGTCCCCCTACTGTTCCTTAAGACTCTACTAGACTCGTTCTTGTGTGATGAGACCAACGAACCTAATGCTCTGATACCAAGTTTGTCACGACCCCAAAACCGGGCCGCGACTGGCATCCACACTTACCCTCCTATGTGAGCGAACCAACCAATCTAAACCTTAACATTTCAATATAATATCAACAGAAATTAATGCGGAAGACTTAAACTCATTAACGAAAACCAATTCAATAACTATTATTTCCCAAAATCTGGAAGTCATCATCACAAGAACATCTACTTAAAATTACTAAATCTAAGAGTTTCTAAGAAGCTAAAAATACATAAAAGCTAGTCCATGCCGGAACTTCAAGGCATCAAGACATGAAGAGGAAGATCCAGTCCAAGCTAGAAGCATTAGCTCACCCTGATATCCGGAGTAATGAAGACTGGCTAGAGTTACTGTTGAGTCGGAGATGACGGCACGTTTGCTGCACTCCACAAATAAACAAGAAGAAAACATAAAAGTAGGGGTCAGTACAAAACACGGGTACTGAGTAGATATCATCGGCCAACTCAAAATAGAAATCAATATATACCAAGTAATATCATAAAATCAACTTATGATACTCAACATGTAGCAACAGCAAGTACTATATCATTAACAATTACCATCAAGTTCACACGTGAGGACTCAAGCCTCAATACCATACTCATTTGGGAATTTATGTTCATTAGATTGAGTATATTAACATCTTTAAAGATTCATTATCTTTATTCCTCTTGTGTCGGTTCGTGACACTCCGCTCCCTCATATTCATTAATCCTCTTGTGTCGGTACATGACACTCCGATCCCCTACTACTATGTGTCGGAACGTGACACTCCGATCCCCTAAATCTACGTGTCGGTTCGTGACACCCGATCCCCTAAATCTACGTATCGGTTCGTGACACCCGATCCCCTAAAATCTACGTGTCAGTTCGTGACAACCGATCCCCTAAATCTACGTGTCGGTTCGTGACACCCGATCCCCTAAATCTACGTGTCGGTTCGTGACACCCGATCCCCTAAATCTACGTGTCGGTTCGTGACACCCGATCCCCTAAATCTACGTGTCAATTCGTGACACCCGATCCCCTAATCTCATTCTATCAATTCATCAAGACTTCTCCCTTACCAAGGCATCATCAATCTCATTACTTTCGTTCATCAAGCCTTCTCCCTTACCAAGGCATCATCATTAACAAGAGATTAGGTTTTTATCAAGATTTGGGGTTCAATAACTTCATCATACTTAATATAATCACAATTATATAATCACGTTCATGCATGCATACAATTAAGCACATAGCAGGGTTTACAATACTATCAATACATATCATTCTCTATTAAGAGTTTACTATGAAAGCATGAAAACCATAACCTACTTCCACCGAAGATTCGTGATCAAGCAAGCAAATTCCCAAGCTTTGTGTTTTTCCTCTCGTTCGATCCTCTCTCTATTGTTTCTCTTTCCTTGTCTTTGTTCTTTCTATTTTCTTTATTCAAACCCTCTTTCTTTTACCCTAATTAGTATATAATTAAGAATAAAATATGGCAATAATAACCCACTAATTAACTTAAGGTTACCTCTTTTAACCCCCAAGTAATTAGACTAATTAACATTAACCCATTAACTTTATAATTAAAGCAGGAATAGTCAAAAACGTCCCTTAAAACGTATAAAGAAATCCGACCAAGACTGGGATTGCGCAACCTGCGACGGCCCGTCGTGCCTGCGACGGTCCGTCTGCAGGTCGTCGCAAGGTCCAGAGAGTGGATTTTCACTGAAGACTCTGTGATGGTCCGTCACATCTGTGACGGTCCGTCCTGCCATTTCGTTACGAAGTTCAGAGAGTCGATTTTCATTACCCAATTTCAGATTTTCTAAGTGTTTTGAAACGAGACCCTGCGACGGTCCGTCGTGCCCATGACGGTCCGTCGTGGGGTCCGTCGCCTCAGCCTGTTTTTCCAGAAATAAAATCTGCTGCTCAAAACGACTAAACAGGTCGTTACAATATATATATATCTTAAATTAAAAATTATGGATGAAGAATATCAGAGAATTCTTAATTAAGCGGCTTCAGAGACATACTAAATGACGAGAAAGATTAAATGAATAACTGTATTGACCGACAGATGCAGCAAGAACAATAATTTTCAACATTCAGCAAAGCAGAAATCGTCAACTAAAGATTCTTAGTCAACCTAGGGAGGTGGGGGACTATTGAATACAACAGAGGAGGAGGAAAAGAGGACACCCTGAATACCTTTAAAGAGCCAACTGTTGCAGTTTCAGGAACCTCTATGTAAAGCTCAGACACCTTGAAAGACGTGATGCTAAATTTAACTGAAAGGATATATTGGACTCAAGTTAGAAGTTCTATAGAAGATAAAAATGCATGGTGTCAGAGGGAAAATTTAACAAACAGATGAAATCCAAAATCCCTTACCATTAAGGTCCTTCTTGTGATGATTGTTAACTGAAGATAATGACTTCCATGTTTCAGGCAAACAACCTTTTTATAATTAAGAGAGCTGGACATAAAGCTTTCATTCATCTAACATCAAGCTTTAACTTAATAATTAGGTACCAAGTACCAACACGTTATTTTTCAATCTTCCTCAAACTATATAAGATAAAGTAGCAAAGGCGCCGAAAGAGAAAAGCATTGTTAGGGCAACAGAACAGGAAGCCACTAACAACAATCCAAGGGAAAATTTCACTCATGTGCCTCTGCCATTACCTTTGGGTAATCAACAACCAGTGGAGAATCAGAAATTGATCAATTCAGCTCCTATTATTGAAGTGCCATCAAGACGAGAGACCTGAGCAAGCGCAAATAAAAGCACCAGAAATTGACATAGAGGAAGCTTACTTTTTGAAGATCCAAATGAAATTCCTTGCCTTAACTGCAAAGTTCACAAATTGTCATTTCTTCACAGGGTTAGTTAAAATTTTTCTGTTTGTGGTACCATAAGCCAACTTCGAAAGGCACTAATAAGCGATTGTTAGCACAATTAGAAGTTATACACAAAAGGGATATTTGGGTAAAGTATGGAGGAACTTACGCAGACATCAGAAGCCATTACTGAGTTGATTCATTTTGTGAAAGTCATTGACCATTAAGGTCCTGAGGAATGTTAAAATGGTTAATGTTGAACGATGATATTTTTTTACCTTAGCAACTAAAATAAATAAATCAAATAAAACACTTGTTTTTGCGAAGGTGAGTACTCTAACTTCTGAGACGGACCAAATTTTTAAGAATCGCTGATAAAATCATGCTTAGTTACAACATTAATCTTCAAGTATACCTATTTGTTCCAAAACAGAACACTGTTAGTTGAACAGTTATGAATTTGCATAATAAATTAAAAATGGGATGAAATAAGGAAATACCTCATTTCTATTTTAGTTTTAAGGGCATATATTTTGAAATACTTCTGTGTAAACGATATTTTTAATGAACATAGGATCTTCCATGTCTTCGTCAACATTTAGAATAGTTAATCCTTGTCTTTTTGTTACTTGGGATAGTGCTACATATAATTGGCCATGAGTGAATACTTGTTTAGGAAGATATAATCCAACATGGTTGAGAGACTGTCCTTGACTTTTATTAATTGTCATAGCGAAACATGGTGTTACAGGAAGTTGACATCTGTTTAACTTGAATGGACACTTTGAATCATTAGGAGACATAATAATTCTTGGTATTGTTACTTTCGAGCCAATGTTTTTTCCGGAGATGATATTTGCACTAATAGACCAGTTACCAAGATGTGTGACAATCAATCTTGTTCCGTTGCATAGTCCTTCACTTTGATTTAGATTCCTCAGAAGCATAACTGGAGTTCCTACTTTTAAATGTACTTCATGATTAGGAATTCCAGGAAATCTTAAGCTATTTAAAAATTCCGTTGGGTACAATAGATCTTCATCATTAGTGTTCACGCTTGCTTTACACACATTGTCAGAGCTAAAATATGTTCTTCCTTCACCTTGAATCATTTTCATAATTGTATCATTCAATTCATGGACCATTTCATTTTTAGGAGTAAGTATTGCTCTTTCTTGCAAATATGTTGGGTCATTGTACTTCTGCAAGAGGGACGGGTAAACTGCGTCGACGATTGATCTGATTGGATCATTGGATGGCATTATACATATATCAGTAGGCACTTTAATAAGGTCATTGTCAACATCACTATAAAAGGATCCATCCCCAATTTGTAACAACCATTTGTCGAAAGTAGTAACTTCAGCGGCTTCAGAATCAGATACTCTTCCACAACAAAGTCGCATATTTTGTTTCAGCTCATAAATTTTAAAGAATGGCCACAAATATGAAGAGTTGAGTGATGCATCTAAAATATCAGCTCGTGTTCCTTTTGGAATCATCGGTAGTATTTGACGAAAATCACCAAATACCATTGTAAGGCCTCCAAATGGTTTGTCTGCGGTGTTTTCATATTTTAATCGAAGGATATCTCGCAAGGTCCTATCTAAGGCTTCAAAACAAAATTTATTTGCCATTGGCGGTTCATCCCAAATGATTAAAGATGTTTTCAAAAGTAGTTCGGCTAACTGGCTTCCTTGTCTTATTTCACAAGTTGATTCTGCACTAATGTCCAAAGGAATATGGAATCGTGAATGTGTTGTCATGCCATTTGGTAATAACAAAGCGGCTATTCCAGAAGTAGCAACTGGAAGAACTATTTTTGATTCTGATCTCAGCCTGGAAATTATTGTATTCCATAAAAATGTCTTCCCGGTACCACCATGCCCATTTATAAAAATAAGCGTCCTTCTTCATGAACAACTGATTTTATTACTGCTTCATAAGATATGTTTTGACAATCATTTAAAAGAGCGAATGATTTATCATGTACTTTCTTTAAGAAACCTTTGTCATATTCTAGTTCCTCATTGATAAGGCGATTCCCTGTGTCATTCATCAAAGTGGAATCTGGAAGTGGCATTCCATGTATGTCTTTCAAACTTTTTCCTATCTTCAGAAGTATGGTTTCTATCTCAAACAACGTATATGATTCAAGTTATTTTTCATTTAACTTTAAATCTTCCAATTGAAATCTCTTTCGTTGTAATGATGTTATATCTTCTGATAAAATTTCATAGTATCTCCTCCAAAGTTTGGACGAATCAGACACTTGACAGTGAATTAGTATCGTCACAAACAGATTTCTCAACTCATTTCCTGATGCCCAACATGCAGCTTCAGCCAAGCAGTCATTCCACTCTTTATCATCCTCCAATAATCCCAATGCGTAGCATGACTCCTTATAAGTATCATACCGGACTCCATTAATTGTTCTGATGCTTTCAAAAGAAGTGCTTCCTTTGACAAAATTAAGTAGCATTCTCATGTAAAATCGTTCCCCACTTGCAGGATGTGCGAAGTAAATTCTACCAACTGACTTCCCCTTTTTTCTTCTAGTCCATCTTTTGCATGTTGCATCCCAGACCCAACGTGTAGGAAAATTTGAATATGTTAGCTCTCGCGCATCCTTATATTCTTTGTTTGCCTCAAACCATTCCGTGAATTTTGTTTTTACTATATCGGGTCTGTTTAGTATGCTTTCAGGACACCTTTCTTCTTGGAATACTATGGTGTTTTCTCCTTGTAAATGGAATGGCAAACGCTCAACTGCTGGCTGTCTATGATGTATGTCAAACGAAAAGATCCTCCAGCAAGCTTCTGTAGCTGATATGTATCTACAATCTAGATATCTTTTGATCTCATCACGTTCTGTGGGAGTATCTGAGCATTCTATACCAAGTGTGGCTCTATCAGATCCCTTATTCACATATTTAAATAGGTACTTCACTGATCTCGAGTAATCGCACAACTCGACATTTATATGTGCATCAAATTTGACAATCAAATTCCTGTTATAAGGGACGACATACCTGTTATCTAAAAAGACATTATTTTTATTGACTTCAGTACCTGTGTTTCTTCTCCTATAAATTGGGAACCCATCTGCATCAAAAGTTGTTTGATTATTGAACTTCTTTGGAAAATGCTTGGTGCATTTTCCTTGCTTCATACATGGGCATCCTGGATTGAGGTCTCCACAAGGTCCATGCATCATGTAGTTCTTTACAGCTTTGTAACCATCCGGGTCTACTTCCATATTGGGTATTTCAGCTGTTATCATTGTGTCAATATGATCTATAGATGGACTTTTTAATGTAGGATGCAGGAAGAGTAGTATATGTGCATGAGGTAGTCCTCTTTTCTGAAACTCAATTGTATATAAACCTGCAGAGTTAAAGGTATAATGTGTTTGTTAGGTTGACGGTAAAGTAATCATTTGTTTTTTTTAGCAAAATGTAAACGCTTGAATTAATAACTGGTGTATTCTGTTAGTATGTTGAAGTTTGAACTTACATGCAATTATTTTTCAAAAAGGTTGTTGCTTTTTCAGATCTTGCATTAATTGAAATAACTTGATTTGGAACACTCTGCATACAATGTCCACCCTATTATCATCACCAGATTGTTCTATTAAGCAAAGCATTTCATTTATTTCGGGCCACTTTGGATTGCATGTGAAAGTGAGGAACAAATCTAGATATCCAGCCCACCTGCAAATTGCCATTGCATCTTGATAATTTTGTGCCCGATAGCGAGATCCTCCGGTGTGAGATGAAGGTAAGATAACTGTTTTCCTACCAAAGAACAATCTGAATCACCACGAAGAATGGCATCCATTAAGCCAGAGTAAAGATCAGCTCTGAGTTTTGGTTGATTATTCCGAATATAACGAAATCTTTCTTCCTCGATTGCCATGTAACCGTCAACAATGTATTGTTGTAATAGTCTACCGGCAAGCAAGAGAGTCTTACCCTTGTTAAGTCTTTGTTGTATTCTAAAGCAATAGAAGTCTCTCATTGTTAATTTTTGTCGCTTGTAAGTCTTGTTGATGACATCTCCCAAATTTATTCCAACTCTATATCCATCTTCCCCATAAGGGTGTATTAGTGGATATGTCATAGACATAAAACTTGGGTGTAGATCAGAAATTCTTTGAAGTCCATTTTTCCTATGCTCTACAATAATATCTCGCTAGAAGTTTTCTTCCGTAAGATCACCCACTATTAATCTAGCTACTTCAGAAGTTGTGGGTAAATTATATTGTCGACCATCCGTTGTCCTATTAGATAGGAGACGTAGGCGAAATTTACGTTCAGGATGCTCTTTATATCTATCTCTAGCCATTCAAAATGTTTTAACCAATATATTATGCTCCTCCAACATTACTGATAAGCCCTGAACAATTTCAGGATCAATGTCTCCTTCTAGCAGACAATTCATTCTGTTGTTTATCTCATTTTCAGTATCACATATATATAGCTGAGCAAACTGGGGTCTTTTACCAATTTCAGGCAATAAAGATCCTATACGATGATAATTCTGACCACACATCCTGAAAACGTATGGCCCCTTTGAGTGATTGATAGATCCATCAACTCGGCCACCCATGGATGTAAATGCAAACATTGAGTTATAAGCTCTAATATTTTTTCGAAAATTAATACCTAGTTGCCCTGATTCTTTACCCAAAAGATACTTCAGCTAAGGTGGTGGTTCCCTCAATAAAGGAAGTTGTACACGACCTCCTCCCATACAACAAAATGAGAATATCGGTCTTGTTGTTTGTTTTGTTTTTGTTGTTCGTTCTTCATACCATAAAAGAGCTCCACAATATTGGCATGTGTACTTTGGGGGGCCAAAATTCCAAGTTGTTGTGTAATGGCCTGTCAATTTGAACAATTAAATATAAACATAATCATATAGTTAGCTAATGATTTAGTCATTCAGTTTCTTATATGAACAATCAATCAAATTTTGACATTTAGATAATAGATAAATGAGGATGCATATTACCATACCATTTTGATGAATAGGAACATGTCTGCTTGAAAAGTTTGTCAACTTCGCCAACTTTGTGAATCTGTTAACAAAACGTATTAGCTGTACTATTAGTCTTTTTGGATGATTCTTGTATTGTTTTTCAATCAAAGCAACTTTTCGCTTCAATCTGGAATACTTCCATCTGCTGTTTTTGAGAGAGCCCAGTTCCTTATTCACTCGACTACACTCGCCTGTTGATGCATTTGTACTTTCTTTTTGCTTTAGCATCTGTTCGAGGGAAACTAATTCTGGTAGTAGCTGTTGTAGGAGGTTAACTTCCATCGAAATATTCAATGATCCATTGTATTCTTTAATGATAGCAGATAGCAATTCCATTGAACCTGTTATATTTGTTTTGATAGAATATAAAATGTTAGCGGTAGATATTTTTGGCTATATCGAAATACAATATACCCGAGTGATATGTATGTGAGAGTACTTGCTGGAATCGTAGCTTATCTGAAAAGCAATATGTGTTCTAAATAATATTATTCAAGTAGAGTAGGAATGAGTATACCATTCTGCTATTTATTTTCATTCAACTGGTAATTTTTTTAACTCATTTATCATGATCATGAAGTTGTCTGTATTTGTGGGATGGAATATTTAAGCCATAGAAAGCAGATTGCAAGTATCCTGCAATATATTCAGTAGTTGACCACCATTAGTTGTAGTGCAGGCATGAAGTTTCATGTATTCTAGTCCATGAGTTTATCTTTTCCACCATTGACAAACCCAAGCTTCTTAGTCAGGTAAACTATAAGAGGGTACATATGCTTACAATACTTACTTGAAGATCTGCTTAGTTTATTGCTTGCTCTTTGATTGTTTCTTTTTGTGTGTGTGTGAATTCTATCTGTATGCTGTTAGTGGAATACTGAAGGGAGAGATCACTTATACAAGGCTTTGTAGCATGTTAATTCTATTAACCAACTACTATATTAATATTTGATAGACCTGTGTAAGAAATTACCAAAAGCAGGTCGAGTTACATAAAATTTTATAAGACATTTTTACTCGAATTCTCTTCTTGTTTTAATTCTCATACATTATATGTGTATCCAGATTTATGGCTTTGTTGTGACAAACCTATTTTAGCTAATAATTGGAATTGAAGAATAATTGCAGGTTGGCCTTATCAAAAAAGAAAACAAGTAGTTGTAGTTTGACCTTTATCGTCTGTCCATATGTATATAGGATATTGAAGGCATTACAGGTCTCAAAATTCAAGTTGTCGAGGGCATTGCAAGTGTCGAGGTGATTCACATATATAATGCTTCTCTTACATTGACTTATTAGCCTATTCTGTTACAGGAAATTTCTTTGTAGAAAGTTTACAGCTCAATCAGCATAATGCACCTTAGAGATATATTAAAGTACTAAATTCTGAAGCATGCTTTAGGTTCCTTGTAGATTTCCTACATTCAATATGCACTATAGTGGACAACTTCCAAGTGGACTATCGTGTGCTGCCTTTTTGGGTTTGGAGCTTCTCTATAAATGATAGGAACATTCTATCTAAATGAACGATATCCTTTAACTTTTCATGGTGAGGGAAAAATAAAATTTTAGTTCTTCAAAAGAAACCTGAAAAATTATTATTTGTGAAAAGAAGGCTGTTTAAGTACTTATTACATTTTAATCTTTAAAATATTCTGTAGAAAATCTAATGTGTTCTAAATAATGTTATTCAAGTAGAGTAGGAATGAGTATACAAACCACTGTAAATCAAAACACTCACCGAGATGATCTTTAAGAAATTGAATGGGATTGCAATGTGTGACTATGCTGTAGCGTAACGTTTTCTCAAATATTAAAAAATTAAATAAATATCGCCCCTTCCTTGAATGTGCACCCTGTTTAATTTGAAAATAAAAATAAATGGATGATCGAATGGTTGTAGAATTTTAATTTGATGAATGAATGTTTGAATGGCTGCAAATTTTGAGTGTGATGAATTTGAATATGAATAGAGGGAAGATATGAGAATTGCCTACGCATTTAATAGGAAAGATTTGTATTGATTTTGTGGAGAAAATGTAACTGGATAAGATTGGGAGAATGATTTGGGACTTGGCTGGTCATTTAATAGCATAGATCTACTAAATCATTTGGATGGTAACTGATATTAGCTATAATGTTTCATTAATGCATACCTACGAATTTGATATGGAATGTCATGTGCTGGATTAAACAGATTGATATTATTAACTTTGTTGAAATTTGAGGAAAGCTGCAATCTTGATAGGATTTAGTCCGTGTTTGTTTTTATTGTATAAAGGTTCAAAGTTGTTTTCGGATTCATGAGATTAAGCTTTGTGCCATGGTATTCATACTTAGATTGTTCCTTCCTTGTACTTTAAGTTAACCTTGTAGACTTTTAAGGAAAGTTCCAAGATTGAGAATGGTTTATCTTGTTCTTGGCTTAAACTATAATCTTGTATTGGAATTTGAGATCAGTTTTGATATTTGTGTTTGATTTTAATGTTCAATGGCCTACCATAGTTATTAAAAGTCGCTCTGCTTTCTTGTTTAACAGAAATTGGTTCAGTCATATGGTTATAGGCCTGCTATAAACAGAGAAAAGCTGCAAACTGCAAAACGAAAGGGGAGATGACATTTTACCCACTGCTTTTGGAACTCTAAATATTTAGGCATGTGAATCAACTACTGCTTTACATAAAAAGAGAATATGAATGTATAGTAAGTGCCTGCAAAACATCAGAAAATGATATATGCGACATTGGTCTTTGACATGTAACACAAATACACTTCCATAGTAAAGCAAATGTAATCCTTCAGGGTAACATTCAGCAGAACGGGTTCTAGAAAAAACAACCATAATAGCAGATGAACCCATTACTTGAAGAACTAAGGATAGGCAAAAGCAAAGAAAATATGGAGTTGATCATGAAAATTAATTCCTTAGGTTCATACCAGCTGTCCGTTCAAAGTTGATCATCAAATATGAAATGATTCCAAATAGTAATGTTTATATGAAGATGTACGGAACTTCGACTAACCCCTGTTTGCCAAAAAAGAAAAAGAAGTTGGTATTAGTAAACAATCTCATCATCTCTTCTAAAAGAAGTTCATATACCATCTAATTGAGTAGTCCAAGAAATACCAACATATGATTATTATATCTGTTGCAACTCGAAGCAATTAAGATGTACTTGATGTGAATGCGCTAACCTGAGCTGCTGCATATGGTAGAGGAGAGTACATTCCAGCAGCCTTCTCCCTGTAGAAAACTGTTCTCTCAATGGCAACTATTGGTTGTACGGAAGAAGCATTATTGACCCCCAGGAACAAGCATGAAGAATAAAGTGCACCCATAACAACGAACAAATTTTGAGTGGAGTCCCTAGTGGAATCATTTCAGGTGTACTGCCCCAGTTAATAATTGGAGAATTGATCATAAAATTGATACAATCAAGGCTCTAATATTTAATCCAAGTTTGGAAATTGAAACCTTAGAATGGTTCTAATTGCTAGTTTACTTGCTGGTTTTCTCCCACTATATTATTTTGCATAGTTCTGCTCTTTCAATCTGGCAATCCAGCCATTTTGTCCATAGAAGTTACTTGATGTTGTTTTTAGTGTAGTCAAATATTTTCTAATGATCATGTCTCTATTACTGATGTATTAGACTCATTACAGACATAGGATCATTGATTTTGGAAGTTCTATTGTACATATGATTTCAGTACTTTCCATGTACTGATGATCTATTTCTATGACATATATACACAGTTAACAGTTACAAAAAGAAAAAAAAATTATCAACAATAAAACTGACATGGAATGTACTCGAAGAAGGGAAAGTTCACGGTGTCCTCTTCTATGTGAAAGCGTTTCTTTTTTAGTCCATTTCAAAGGATTGACAATTTAATATATTTGGTAACAATTTAACTTAAGCTTCCCATTCTACCCCTTAATGACAACTTTAACAGCCTCAAAAATGTTAGGCGTGTTTAAGACCACAAATTTCAAAATTCTTATAGCCATATAAATGTAACGATACATTTCAAAAAATTAGTTTTATAAGTCACACACACACACACACACACACACACACACACACACACACACACATATATATATATATATATATATATATATATATATATATATATATATATATATATATATATATATATATACACAACACACACAACAACACTCCAAGCATAATCTCACAAGTGGGTTCTGGGAACGGAAAGATGTATGAAGACCTTGCCCCTTTGTGAGCTAGAGAAGTTGTTTCTGATAGCCCCTTAGCTCAAAAGAAGTGTAAGCAAAGAAGGATTGAAAAGAAATAACAAGATGAACAAAGCAAAAGAAGCAATAGGGAGTAGTAAATATTGCACAGTAAGATACTACGTGAATACTAACTTACGCTACTAAATAAGGAGAAGATGAGTTGGGGCTACTAGTTCCTGCCTCTCCCGCAAAAAGTACGAAAACACTCGGCTACCTACTACCTTCTACCTTAATCCTCGACCTTCATACCTTCCTATGACCATGTCCTAAGTAAGATGAAAATGTGTCATATCCTATCTAATATCCTCCTCTAGTTCTTCTTCGATCTACCTCTACCTCTCTTAGACCTTCTATAGCCAACCTCTCACACCTTCTTATTGGAGCTCCGTGCACCTCCTCTTTATATGTCCAAATCATCTCAATCTTGTTTCCCTCATCTTGTCAGTCACGGATCTCACTCTCACTGTCTTGAATTAATATGCCTATTATATATTTTAAAAAATCCTTTAGAGGCTCTTACATTGTGACATTTGATCATATCCGGTCAACGGCGAGAAGTATGTTTATTCCTAAAAGTTATGGAGATACTATCTTCCTCAAAAAAGATCATTTGAATTTAGGAAGTGCTCATTTGGTGTAATAGTCTCAGGTTGTGGAGTCCAATGATTCAGCTAAAGGCCAAAAGGCTGATCCTAGTGAACCCGATCTTCTCTAGACTCTGAATTCTTGAAGGTTCTGTGAGTTAGCATCCTTGTGGGGGAGATTTATTCACATTTCAATAGTACAATAAGTCCAATCACAGACAACTGGAAATGAATATCCTGACAGAAGCCATTACAAGTGTGTTTAACTTATAAAATAGATATCATCATGTTCTAGACTTCTAGTGTTAGTGCCAGCCATATTTTCAAAAAGCACTATTTTTCCCCACAATTAGATGATGTCCACATGGACACAGCAGTCACTGTTGGACAAAATGGAAGATTGGTGTTTTTATTTAGCAGAGGAAGTTTCTGAAGTAGGTTTAAGAATTATCCATTCGTTTAAATAGTTCATTGTTGGTCCGATTGGTGCATGTTCATCAAGAATTCATTCTCTCAGATCCTGAAGTTCTCTCTCATTTGGATTCAGAGCAACACCTTAACCACACTATGTAAATAGAGTTGTTTTAATATGCAGTTGTTTGTATATACCATCACCATCAACAAGGCTAAAGTGCATGTTCATCAAGAATTCATTCTCTCAGATCCTGAAGTTCTCTCTCATTTGGATTCAGAGCAACACCTTAACCACACTATGTAAATAGAGTTGTTTTAATATGCAGTTGTTTGTATATACCATCACCATCAACAAGGCTAACTGACCGAAATTGCAACTTTGACCTCCTTTATTAGTTAATACAGTACCTTGATATGTTCAATTTGAAAACATAAATAGTTAATATCAGATATGAAGGACCAGCAAGACAGAACATACAAAACCTTTATATTACTGTCAACCTAATGCATGATGGTTAATTCTTCAAGGATACATAACTTGCATGCCAGAGGGTTCCACACTCCTAATTCAAATTTTCAAAAAGTTCTCAACCCCCAGACCCCCTTTTACCAACAAATAAAAACGAAAGAACAAAGACTGAATGCTCTTGGAGATACTTAAATGTCCGCCCCTTTTATTGAGAAACATCTTTTCAGCTGGACTGAAACAAAAAAACTTTCAACAATCAACAAAATATAGAACCGAGAATCAGAGCACTCAACGTTGTAAAGAACAACCTAACAGCATTATAAGTCGGACTTCTCCAATACACAAGATTTTGCTTCCAGAGACAGATCCTAAACTGAGAAAATGCACCTTGACTGTATATGCTGGTGAACTTTAGAGGTTCTGAGTTCTCAGGCGGGACGCTCAGTTGCTTAATTAAGGCCTCCACTCCCCTAATTTTAAAAAGAGATACAAGTTCTATAAATTATTAATAAAGGAAAAACGAAGAGAGCAATAAATAGTATACTTCAGGTGATGAAGACATTTATTAAGATCACCTGAACTGCTCCGAATTTCTGTATATTACTGCAAAATCTTCTCCCATCCTTTCTTCAGCAGCAGGCGTACTTATCTCAAGCATCCAGGTTGCTGGATTGTAACCACTAGGAATTGGGGGTATCCCAGGAATACTCTACAAAATGTATTCACAAACACGTGTAGCATGAACAATAGCTTTTGAAAAGTGAGTAACCAAAATATAGGAACTATGCCCCATATAATTGAACTCTTCAATAAGGAAAATGCTATCTATTTCCTTATAGGTACAATCAGATTTCAACTGCATCAACAGATGAACAATCTATATACAGAGATCACAATGGAAATATCTTGTGCAATTAAATTAGTAGTAACTACTTCAAGATTAAAATCGACGGTGAAGCAGTGGAATGTGGAGAAACATTAGTGAGGCATCCCAACACCTCTGCACCAAGAAAAGAGCTAGAAGAATCTCCCTCTTAATTTAAAAGTTGTAACACACACTTTGTATCTCTTGAAAATCGAGCACAGTTGAATTATACTAAGTGAATGGTGGAGGCACAAGCCCGTACCTGAAAGTAGTCAACCATAGTTTGTGACTTCTCCCCAAGCTTCCCCCCATATATCACTTGTCCTCCACGTTTCATAAGAAGAAGCTACATATTGTAACATCACTTGAGCGGAAGCCCTGGCGTTCATGTAACTTATCTATTATAGAAATGCATTGATAAAAGATATTCTGACAGCGTCTGATGGAAATAAAAAGGTACATAGTTTGTGCAATATGTAGAAAGTTGAGTGCCATCTGTTTTGTTTTTGATTCATCATTTAATAAATAACACTCACAGAAATCGTATGTATCTTGACAAGACGCATAAGGAATTAATTTAATCATATAGCTAGATTTACCGGAATCCAAAATGAACCAACAGCCACAGCCAAGGCGAACACTGATATGCAAAGGCAAGGCAAGAAATAGGGAAATCTGCAAAAAAAAAACATCAAAAGTTGGAGCCAACAAACACTTCAGTCTTCAACAAACCGAAGAAGATGTTATAATCCTGAAAAGCAAGAGAGCAAAGTACCTCCCAAATAATGAACCCTTTGAGAACAAGTCTGGATATTTCTCTGCAGGCCTACATAGATGGGGTATTACCTCAGGTTTGTCACAACAGAATCTACAGCCATGGTAATACCCCGTCTAAGGTCCATTGCATTCATACCAGCTGCCACTAACTTGCACCCTTCAGCAAATATTGCTCGGGTGAGGACTGTTGCACAAGTGGTAGCTGAAAAAATAGAGAAGAGACAGAATGACCAATTATATTAGGCTGGAAAATCATAAATTCAGTCCAACAAAGAAAGAGACATCAAACTCCCACTGGAGGCTGGAATCGCAGTTGCAGTCTAAGAGTGCAACTATACAAATTTGAACAAAACAACCTAAAATACCTTTAACTTTTAAAATCCTAAATTAGTTGCCTTCTTTTAAAGATTATATGAAAGCAACACCTTTCTCGCCATTGTTGCCATGGCGTCGTCTTTTGAAAATCGCCTTGCCTCAAAGCTAATAGGCGATGAAGGGTCACCTCGACTTTCACAACACTCATGCAGGGGTGCTAAAATGCTTACATAGAGAAGGGTTAAATGAGTGTGCAGACCAGTATAGGATTTGACGCAAAATTTTTAGCTTCTATTAATTTAAAGTGTCTAGATTCTGTATCAGCTAATGTTTGGAAAAAACAGAAGTGAGATCAAATTTGTCGGATTCATAGTCCACTGCAAGCTAAATTAGTATTGAACTGTTAGCAGAAGTTTTAGTGCATGTAAACACAATAATGGTTGGTTATTATTTTTGTTCATGTTAGTGTTGTTGCTGTCATCAATATTATGTCTCTTAAGTCATGTGAATCATATCATTTTGTTTTCATTTGAAATGATGATACATGATGAAACTTATGAACTTTAGTATCTATTTAATGAGAATAATAATGTTTCTTCAAAGCCCAACAAAATCAGGAGGAGGCAAGCATGTATATATCCCACTTCAGCAACTACGTTACTTCCAATCAGGCTTTCTTAGTTTCCTATCCATCCAAAGATCTTTAAGCAAACTACTTTAAAAATAGTTGGTAAGGCAATAAAGTTAAAAGGGTGTATCACAAGCAATTATTAGTTTTATATGAACTCCATGCAATTTCTTTCACTTATAGACTATTCATGACTCAACCAATATCCCTGAAATCAACTTCAAGACATGTTAGTATGTGAACTGAGCATGTCATTATTTATGAAAAGAAGCCCTTTTGCTAATGTGTTAACGCATGGATCATTTTCTTGCATTCAAAACCTCCCCCTGAAATCAACTTCAAGACATGTTAGTACCGTGAACTGAGCATATCATTTATAGAAAAGGCCTTTCTAGCAATGTGTTAAAACATGGACTTTTCCTTTCTAAACCTCACACTATTGACTACTTTAAATAGGCATCAAGGCTGAAAAACACAGACCTCATGGGGTAGGCCCCACAATCTTCGAGCATAAAGATCAGACTCAGATGCAACGATATCCGCTGGTAGCCTCTCAGCACCTCGAGGGTTTGATGGAACCCAAATCTGCAATATTTGTGCAAATAGCGTAAGTCTTGAAAGGAGGTATAAATTTCCAAGAGACTTGGTACAATCTTATCTCTATATAACTAAAGTTGACCCTCAATATCTGATAATAAAATGGAAACAATAAAATTGTAGCACCAAAGCCTCAAGAGAAGCTGCTTGGAGCTCGTATAAGAGGCAAATGTTATTACCTTTGTGTCGGAATGCTTGTGGCCGTTTGCCTTCTGGTAGTATTAAATTGGATAATTAAGAATATGTTAGTGGGCTGGATTTGAACAGTTTCAAATGGGCTGAATTTGAGTGGTTGTGGGCTGATCAATTAATTATGGCTATTAAGTGTGATGTTTTAAATGAGGGGTTACTTTTATTTTGGATAACAACACAGATTTTTATTAATGAAAAATATAAAATAATAAAAACACAGATTTTTATTTATTTAATTAAAAAGGAAAACAAAGGATTTTCAAATGGTGGCCATTGGGGGCTGCCACATCAGCAGTTTTGGATTCACATTTATATATATATATAGATTTGTTCTTTTTTAGTATGAATTTCACGAATTGTGCTTAATATTGTATTTTATTTGTAGGATTAAATTGTTGTAAAGTTAAAAAAGTTAAGCTAAAACGAATTAAAGATGGAAGGTTGAAGAAAGAAATCAAGCAGACAACTTAATAAAAAGAAGCTAATACAATATTAATATGATATATATTCAAATTAGGAAAGAAGAATTGTTTCTGATGCGACGTGGCAATGATGAAGCAACAAGAGTGTGAGGCGGTTCGACAGCACATTTTCACACGAAAAATTGTGTGTACTTATTAAGGTTCTTTTCCTCTTCTTTTCTTCGACATTAGTAGCTAAAGACCTTTGTTAGAGGGTTGTGGCAATGACTAATTGTTGAACATCAATTGTTTTGAATTAACGTTGGTCATCACTTCAATTGCTTTTGTATTTTTGTTTTAGTATTCCATGCTTGATCACCATAAAGATAAATATATAATCTACTCTTAAACACGGGAGACGTGAAGGTAGATAACCAAAGGATACAAAGTTTGATCTTCCGTTAAGTTGAGTTGATTTGTGTTTAGAAGTGTCGCACGAAAGAACATCTAGCTTGGTTGCAAAAGATGATGAAGTATAAATACTCACCAATTAGGATTGTCTATCTCCGCTCAATGATGTAGTTATATATTTAATTAGAGTAGGCGATTAGAGGTCGAGAGACCATGATCATAAAATCAATCATGTAAATTAATAATTTGATAGTCGTAGTTAACTCATACATGAGATGTGATACATAAAACCCCATACATGGTTGTAAGCAATTTTCATTGTTTAATTTTTGCATTTTTGATGTTAAAATAAAAGTTAAATTCTTTTAACACTATTAAATAAGTAGTTAGACTAGTATTATTTAGTAAAATAGCTCATCCTTTGAGTTCGATAATCCGATTTTTTGAGTCACGATATACTTGCACATACACTTGTACGTGCAATTGGGAGCAACAATTTGTTGTCTTTATAGTTCTTCCACTTTTGGTGAGCCTCACTAAGATCATGGTTGGTGCTATATACACTTGTTCATTGTATCACGAATTTAGTATTATAAAAATAAAGGCCCCATGTTATATTATCGTTGGTAGATGATATTTACATTAACTATGTGGGCATTTGTTGTCAATCACATGCTCATTCGAAATGATAAATCTAGATTGGTCAGTTTGGCCATCTACTTTGTTAGGAAGACCAGGAAACTTAAATAACACGGCAATAAGGCCCCAAAACGGTCTCAACTCTGTCCTTTGAATTACACAAACAAATACAATCACTAGTATTTGAAAATTTCACCAGCCATGGGGGAAATTTCATTCATGTATTTTACAAAGTTTATTAGTAAAAACACTAGACCATTTTTGGGCGATTCACTGCCCTATGCAGGCGAATAAAAATTCACATTTTTCCTCTTAATTTGCTGGGACAACCTTTGAATGCTTTGCTTTGCCTTGCCAGCTAATTCCCTTCAAAACTGGACAAATATTGAGAGAGGTTGTTCCATAATCGATTCTAAAAGATGATCCATAATCCACAATCCCCAATGTCTCCATATTCTAGTGTGTATAATAGTTGAATAAAATACATATTCAATGCATGAAGATATTAAATTCTTAGGAGCTCATGAGCCTCAAGCAACTGGCGACAAAAGCTACCAAGGTTAAAAAAAAAAAAAAAGAATCATCCTACAAAGTTATAGAGATGGATAGAACACACGATAAGAACAGTAATCAAACTTAATAACCTATTGATTTCGAGGGAAATACTAACCACTGTAAGGCAAGTTTAGTTGCTAAAAGTTGAACTCAAAAAAGGTGTTGATTATAAAGAAATATTCTGTTGCAAAAAATGCTTTCAGAATTGTAAATGATATGTATCATTCAAACCTTTTGTGAACAACGCAGTGCAGCCATCTGAAAGTTAAATATACACTCAAAGAGAAGGATTGCTTTACTAGAATAAATAGTGCAGCACTTATGCAGAAAACCTGCATGGAATAATCTACTTTCAAGTGCTGTCAAGGCTAATAATGTACATACAGAACCCATAATTGAGCACCAAGTGGATTCTGCCTCGATTGGGGAAAGGAGGCTTTTTCAGTCATCAAAGGTGCCAAGACATGAAGTCGCGAGACTAGATAGATAAGTTGGATGTACAGAAATAATACCAAAATACACACTACCGATCATCTCAAACTGAAGATTACAAACAAGGCATGATACTATTCATCAAAATCGGAGTCTTCTTCATATTCTTGAAATTCTCCACCTTCCTGCACATAGTTTCCATCACATGGCAAGAAACACTGCTCACTTTCTGTGATAGCACCAGTTGAGGAATTAATGAAGCTAGAAAGGGGAAGCTTACCTTTTTCTTGTTGAAGTACGTCATGGCTCTATCAAACTCTCTTCGTTTCTCTGTAGCTATATCATAGTAATGCACTTTTTCCTAACAACCAGTAAAGTCTATATAAGTGGTTTCTTCTCGGATCTTCATAATTCTATTTGCAGAGGAAACAAGTGCTTTAACAGATACAGACGTTGAATAAGAATATATAATATGGTCCAATGATGCAAGTGCCCCCTCATCAGGCAATAAGTTGAAGACACTCAAGACCACTTCTTCAAGTCAGATATACTTGATCACCTGTTTCACTTTCATTACATCGATGTGGATTGCCTCGTGAAATAGCAACAGAACTTTTCCAGACATTTGTAATTTGTGGTCTAATTAGACAACATCTTGCTTCGAACATAGGAGTTGCTAAGAGGAAAATTTGGGAAAAAGAGCCGATTGTAAAAAGATTTTAAAAAAAAAAAAAAGCCTAATCTCAAGGAAGGTGATCATCTGCTGAAGCCAAGTAGTAATACAGGGTCTCATTAATCCATCCTTGCTTAAAGCCAACAGCATTTCAATTCTTCAGCAGCTGATCGAAAATAAACTAACGTAAGATGCCGAATTTACTTGCTGGACTCAGAATTTCACAAACCTTGTCTAATAGATTTGGACCAGGTAGTGCTTAATGTGAATCTGAATGCTTAGAAGACCATTTCTGGCAAAAGAGATAGGACTAGCCCCCACGAGTCAGGTAAATAAAATGGTGGCAAGGATTACAATACATTCTCTCTGATAGTGCAAATCAACAAGCTCTACAACTCGAAGGGTACTTTCCCTTAGGCATGACACCGAAGTGAGCTTCTCCTTGGCGATTTTGTGCCTCTCAAAACTTATCAGCAATGTGAATCAGCAGGACCTTTCTACTACTGATTAAACCATTTAAAGATTATATGACTGATAAAAGACAGAGAAGAAAGCAGAAAAGCTTGGAAGTTGGTAGTGGCAAGTCACTACACTTGCAGGAATTTTTTTTTTCTTTTTGTTGAACTATAATTTCTCCGGAAGAGGGAAAAAGAAATTAAAGGACATTGGTAAAACTTTCCTTCAATAGAAAAATAAACAAAAGTAAACAGCACGCAGAATAGATATCCTTCTCTATCAGTGGCCTTCAATTGTGTGGCAGATCTACTAGCACCACTTCAAAAGTACCATTACTCTAAGACGAAAAAGAAGCAAGGACTCGCAAAATTGCAGACACAAACTTCTTTAGTTTACCCACGTTTGTTCACAATTTATGTGCTGGTATATATGGATAACTATAGATCCTAGTGGTCCATTACTCTTAGACCTAATAGAAGCAAGGGCTCAGAGTACACAGCAATATATTCATGACTCACATGTTTGGTTGCAGTTCAGATGTGTCACAGCCAGAAACCCTTTCTTATTTCACATAGTTAGCCAGAAGAGGAATTACTAAATTAATTATCAATGGCTAGAATTTAGATTTACTTTAATGAGGTTCTAGGGGTAAGGTTGTGCCACGTCAACAATGTAACAGCTAAGCAGACTGGTTGTTATACTCTTACAACCCTACAGAGAACATTCATTCAGCACATATCGGGTATCTTTCTCTCTCAAATTTCTTCTGGACTCTTCTCTTCTCCTTCCTGATTCTTACCTCTATTCTTCTTCTTCCATTTCTGCAGATCTATCAAGCTAGAAGGCTACTGTTCGACCTTTCCAATTCCTGTTATTCTGTTATTAGTCCAGTTTGTTATTCATTTCAGTTCAATATAAATCAGAAAATTGTCCCAAAGACACTGCTCTATTGTTATATTCTTGTTATTTCTGTAACTTAAGATTGCCTTAAAGGTTCAAGACCATTCCAGGATGCCAGTTAATACGGATAATTACCCATCATTAGAAGTAGTAAGGAATGATGTGATAGGTTCAAGTATAAAAAGTGGGTGATCAGTGCCAACTTTTACCTTGGACGAATCACGCGTAAGTCGCTTCAAATATTGATTTCCCCCCTAAATTCTTTTAGATATTGAAGTCTAGACATCTAAAATAAGAGAACATTTATTGGGAATAATAATTGATGGCATGCCACCACAGCCTACTTCTGTTTCCTTGTCTTTTTCCCTACCACATTGAAAGTAGATCTGTGGTATTTTTCCAATGTAGTAACTCATAAATGAGGAATAACTTCCATTTGAACAATTCATTGTAGGGTTACCAAGTACTTAAACTTCCTGTAGTGGGAACTGGCATCATGGACCTAGTCTTATCAAAAGCTAAAAGCGCAAACAAGCTCTAAGGTTTGCCGGGGTTTTAAGCGCAAATAAAGCATGAGCTTTCATGAAAAAGGTACAAATAGAGAATATATACAAATATATATGTTAAGTCCAACAACAACATAGGGATGGTACAGTGTGTGCAAACCATGCCCCTACCACGTGGAGGTAAGGAGACTGTTTTCGGAGAACCCTCAACTCAAGTATAACATATCAAAACAATAAAAGAGGAAACAACAGTGGAGAAACAAACCAATAATGAAGATATATGTTTAGTGCAAGACTGATAATTATAAGCAAGAACAAGAAAATAAATGTTACAGTTTCAAAAAAAAGCATGAACAAGAAAATTAAAATAATAATAATAACAAAGTAAAATACAAATTATGTAATGTCGACTCTTCACAAGTGGCTCACTGGAAAGGAAAAGTATGAATTCAAGCCTTGATGACGACATTGAAGTGCACACTAAGTGAAGCGAAGCACTCAACATGTTTTGAGCATCGCTTCAGGGCTTAAGCGTGCCTTTGACAACACTTGGACAAAAGAATGAAAAGCTACATTTATCCTGCAGCTTATCAATCAAAAGGACCAGAACTGTTCCTCATCTTTGGCTCTAGGAAAAAAACAATCTTCATCCTTCTACATGGAGTATTAATTGTACTCCTTCATTGCCAAGTTCTTTAATGGAAACCTTCATGTGCTTGCCAGTGTTGCCACACTGAATCACATTTCAGTCCAAATGACTAGTAGCCTTATCTCTCTATTTGTTGATTATGAAGTAAGCAGCAAAGCTCCCTAAATGGAGCCGAAACATAAAAATCAAAATACCAAATTATATGCTAGTTCCAAAAAATATCTTGATTACCTTCTTAGCTGATTATAGTAGGTATTGTTTTGTATCAGTAAGGAGAATCACTGACAGAATAGATCCATTAAAGAGGAAGAGTTGAGAGGATAGAGATTCAATTTTTGGGAACAATTACTTAGGTGTTGCAAGGGTAGTTCCAAACCCGGAAGTTTGGGCTCAAGTTTAGTGGAAAAGTATGGAAAAATCCTACAGAGGTGGAACGTGGTTTTCTTCTCCATTGAGTAAGAAGTTTTTCACACTAAATACTTATGTTGATTATCATTATTCCGTCATTTATATTCGTGCACAGTTGCTCAAAGGACTTGGTTATTTGAGTGCTTTGCTTGTAGCCAAACTAACAACAGTGCTACTTAACTAAATATATCTCTTCTGATTAAGTGGTAACTTAGCTGTTCAGTAGCTAATTTATAGATCTTCCTTGGGATAGGGTTCGGTTTATGCGAGAGAAATTTGAGTTTTCAAGGGGATAAAGAAAAGGACATTTTAGGATCCTATGTACTGTAATTACTTGAACAATACCATTAAAGCATTGTAGAAAGTTTTAGTAGCTTCATTAAAGAATTGCAAAAATTTGAAAATCCTATTTACTGTAATTATTTAAGGGCTCTATCAAAGCATTGCAGAACCTAATTAGTAGCAATTTGGGAAAATTACAACTTAAGAGAAACCTTTTACTAGCTCCATTATGAAATAACAATCTAGCAAAAACTTTTTAGCAGCTCCATCCAACTTCCATCTTATATAACAACGCAAGCATAAAACTAGTAACCGAATGAACTGTGGCAAGACAATTTGATCCTCTTTCTACCCCTTTATGTTTCTCAGTCTCAACTTCCTCTTGCACCATCTATCTTTTCTTCTTTCTCTTTCAGCTTCTCAATGATCTCAACGTGCTTTTTTTCTCGTAAGTTCTTAAAAATAAACACCTTATGATTTGGGGAATCTGCTAAAGGGCTTCAAAAAATTGGATGGGAAAAACAGAGCAGGCAAACATTTTTTTATCATTTCACCTGATAAAAAATGTCGCGTAATTAGCAGGAGTACAACCTTCACGTTAAATCAGGAGACAGACGTTTGGGGTGGACTGAAAGTGCACCAATTTGACAGAGGACTATACGTATCCACAGAAAAGGAGGATTATTTTGAGTCTAAAAGACAAATAAAAGGGAGAATTTCGGTCCATAAGTCTGAATACATCCAACATAACTAATGGTCCCTCTTGCTTAACATAGATTGTCACTTGAAAACTATGACCAGAAGAAAATTTCAGTTCGTATTGGAATCTCCAACTCCATTTGTGGGATGGCATGGGTGTTACAAAATCAGTGAATGAGACAATAACCAAATGGAGATGGCAGAGATTTAGCAAGGAGAACACAGAAATTTGGACGACCATAACATTGTGAGTTTTTGACAATTTGGAATGAGAATAGTAGGAAATTATTGCACATGCATTAATCTAGATTGTAAGTTAAAGATCATTTTATTCCCTTCTTTATTAAGTTAAAGAAAGAGTATCCCTAGATTGTAAGAGCTTGATTGATAAATATTATTTAGACACTCACTCACTTCGTAAATCTTTTGACATCATCTTGGGGGTGCTATTAGTGAAGTGAACTTGACTTATCATCTAAAGAAGAGAACTTGACCTAATTGGATTAATCTGGTCAGAAAAACATAATCTGAGGCTGCTTCGGACTTGATGCTGAAACAAGTTAATTGCTCCGATCTTCTCCAACTCCAACATATTACTGACAAGATAAGAGCAACCCACAAAATGAGCAACTAAGCTCCAAGTTCTGGTAAATAAAGAGATGCACTTTTTCCTATTAACACTAATAACTAGTCTAGACTTGGAGCAAAGAACCTCGATTATACATGCGAGAAATATAAAAAAAGAATATTATCAAATTGTTTTGTCTACATTATTACACAAAGACCCAATTTATACACACTACAATACAATCCTTTATCAAGTAGGATACCATTTACTATTCCTATTCATATGAAAATTATATTCCTATTTTATATAGGAATGTATATACCCATTCCTATTCCAACACTCCCCCAAGCTGGTGCATAAGTCCTATGTACCTAGTATAGATGTTATTAACACGAGGATCAGTAAGGGGCTTTGTGGAGATACTTGCAAGTTGATCACTGGACTTCACAAAATTGACAGTCAACCTCATTGTGTTTAGTCTTCTCATGAAATACAGGATTAGATGCAACATGTTGATAAAACACAGAGTCAACCCCATTATGAGTCATGCTAAACTCCTGAATTACTATGTTGAACTTCCCAAACCAAGCTCGAGAAGACTATTTCAAACCATAGAGTGAACTGCACAATCGACATACAAAGGCTATTAGACTCCCCCTGAGCAACAAAACCATGTGGTTGCTCCACATAGACTTATTCACAGTGCAAATCGCCAGAAAGTGCTCAAAAGCCGAACATGCTAATGTGTCGAAGTATTAGATTTGATGACTGAAAGTGATCACAATCTGAGGAATAAAATTATATAGGTAGAGGGTCGGAATGATGACATTACTCTATTGAGAAAGAGAATTATATGGGTTTTGAAATGATAGCAAGACCCTATTGAAAAAGAGAAATAATATGGGAGGGTCGGATTGATTGCATGACCGTATTGAAAAAGAGAAATCGTATGGGTAGGGTCGAAATAATGGCACAACCCTATGCAAATCAGATTTGAGGAGTCATCGGAAAGACGAATCGAACTAAGCAAATCGTATTTAAGGAGATACCGAAAAGACACATGTTTCTATGCAACTCAAATATGAGAAAGTAGTTCAAAAACATCCATGGTCCTACGCAAATTAAATATGAAAAATAGTCCAAAGTGATGCACAATGCTACGCTAATCAGATATGGAAAAAGTAGACACCGGAAAGATGGCATGGTGTTACACAAATTCAATATGAAAAAGTAGTCATCGGAAGAATGGCACGGTGCTACACATATAAGATATGAGAAAGTAGTCACCCGAATGATGGTTGGTGCTACACAAATCAGATATGAGAAAGTAGTCACTGAAATGATGGCACAGTTTACACACATTAATTATGAGAAAATAGTCATTGGAAAAATACACAACGACCCAACTTTTGCTAACATAATTGTAGGTAAGACGGGCAGCATATATGGGTAATAGTTGTCAGCCGGCAACGGAAGCTCTTTGATTGTTTACCAAAATCATAGAAGTTCTGATACCATGTGAGCATTGTTTTGGACGACGAAAGGCGAATAAAAGGCGACAAGGGAGGCGAGTGCTCGCCACTCACCTTTTTGAAGTACGACACCATTTAATACCAAAAAATTAAAACATTTAATTGCATATGTAAGTAATCAAACAATAACATATTAGCAATTTTTTTCTTTTCAAAAACTAAATAGATAGTACATACTAAAAGTCTAGAACTTGAATGAGAAAAAATAAAAGTCAAAACAAAGGTAGAAGTGATTCTAAAGTTTGAAGAAGAAGAAGATGAAGGAAAAATAAAAGAGGAAGAAGAAAAGAAATATGTAATGGTTAGACTTTGGAGTCACCGCAAAAGTCTGGCTAGTTGCCGAAGGAGTCTAGTCGAAAACCCTAAAAGTACCTTTTAACTTTTAAAATCCTTAATTGGTCGCCTTTTTTTTATGAATATACAAAAGGCGACACCTTTCTTGCCTCTTTCCTTTTTGTTGTCATGGCGTCGCCTTTTGAAGATTGCCTCGCCACAAAGCTAAAAGGCGATGAAAGCTCGCCTTGCCTCTTGCCATTGGCAACGAGGTAATCGCCTTTCACAACACTACATGTGAGAAATATTGGAGAAGAATATTATTGTATTGTTGTGTCTTTACATCATTACACAAAGAACCAATTTATAGACACTACAATACAATCCTTTACCAAGTAGGATACTACTTCCTTCGTTTCGAAACGAATGACCTAGTTTGACTTGGAACGAATCTACAGAAAAAAAGAAGACTTAAACATGTCAAGTGGTTCTAAATTAAAGTTATATCAAATATACCAAAATACCCTTTAATCTTGAGGTCTTAAACATTTCAAGTGGAAAGTTAAAGTTTGTTGTCAAAAAAGGAAAGAGGTCATTCTTTTTTTAATAGACTAAACAGAAAATTGGGTCAATTCTTTTTTAAACAGATGGAGCATTTATTATTCCTATTCCTATGACTATTCTTATTCCTTTTGTTATTCTAAGTAGGATTATATATACCCATTCCTATTCTAACAATATAAAAGTGAAGAGAAATTATTACCTCAATGCTAGGTCAAGTCCATATTGGTGAAAACAAGTGTACAACCAACAAATGCTTTATTCATTTCTTCTTATGTACAAAACTAAAATAAAAAGTCAATTGTTTGGTCAGATAAGTAAAGAGTCAAAGTTTGCATTAACTACATTGCATGTACAGAATATTAGAAAACAAAACACCAAATGGAGGACAATTTTAATGAGTGAGCCTAAACTAGTATTAGACTATGTTACATGAACTCGTTTAAGGGTTCCTTCCTGATATTAGTTGTGTCTAAGTATACAATATGATATTATGCTGTTTTTTACTAAAATTTAGCTCATTTTGAAGAATTAGACATGGTAACCGTACCAATATAACATGCCTTTTTTTAAAAAAAATGGTAATGGTACCGACCTAACATACCTTTGACATACACATCAACAAAAACATAAGGCATAATCATGCAATTTATAAGAGCAAACTAGAGGAACAAGGCATGAAAAGACTAGCTCAGAAGCAAAACCTCATATGTCATAATTTTCCACTTCTCTCCACAAGCTTTCCCAATCTGCAGCATGATAGAAATGTAAAACATCATAGAAAAAATGCAAGAAAGATGCCATAAATAATCCAAACTAGTTAGAACAAGGAGATATACTAGGACGAATCCTTTTTCTCAAAAAAATTATACTAGACCGAATGTAGATTCAAGAGACACATACATCTCGCATTGACCTGACGTCTGGATTTTGCTCCTGGAATTCCTTGCGGAAGTCCTCCCTGGAAATAGATGGGAATATTTAGTTAGCCGAATACATTTAAGTTGGCATTTTTTTAAGCTTCAATGAATCTAATTATATGCAACAAAAGTCTAGTTGGGGATACACACAAACACTAAAAGAAGCTTGTGAATATCTCGATGAAGACACAATTATGTAAATAAAAAGTGGTTCAAGCTCTAGATTAGCACAATCTTATTCAGAGCATAAACGGTTCAACATAAAACTTGCTATTGGATTACCTTCATTAGAAAAGGCTTTCTTCAAATAGTCTTTTTAACTGAAGTCAAGTGCTCATCTAAATTATTAAAGGGCTACTTCAAATCTCCGCTGAACTTCTTTTTTTTTTTAAAGTACTCAATGTTGAAATTGAAGAAAAAGAATGTGATAGCGACGAAGGAAGAAAATAACATCGGCGAAAGAAGCTGGGAAGGATGCACCAGAAGCTCATAGAAAAAGATTTTCAAAAGTTTAAAATCTTTTACCTAGTAAATATTTCTTATATTTATCATTTTTAGCTTGTGTATTATTTGTTGTGGAATAAACGAAAAAAATTCCTACTGAAATATATTAAAGATTCTTCTTAAGAATGAGTTTGAACTCATTTATAATTTACATTGTCATTATTTTAGTAATAGCACAACCCTATTGTTATCCTTTAGTTTTTGTGGTTCCTTTTATAGCAAACAAAGCAAGTTAATTATTTTTACTATTTGAACAATATTCTTACCACTATTGTTTTGTAACTTTAAGTTTCAAATGGGTAAGATTTGAATGTTCAATTTGCGCATGGCATTTACAAGTACAGTTTCTATATTACATGGTTAAAATTGTTAAAGGAGAAGAATGCCTCCTCTTTTATCACACTTTCATTGAACAGTTGATTATCCTGTTGGGAGCGCCACCACCGAATGGGAATGGGACCTGCAGAGCGCAATCCAAATTTAGTCGGAGCTCCAATGTGGGCTCAAAACACCGGGTGGGAAACCAAAAAAAACTTATTAACATAAGGCAGTCTATTCTCGATTTGAACATTGAGTGCGGCAAAAGTCATCTACACATCTAGCATATAGTTGTTATAACATCAAGGTTATCGATTTTGGATTTGTTCGTGAACAATTCTGAATTCACAACAAAGAAGTTTCTAAGGACACATTCAACGAATATTTTTAGTCCGACTTATTTTTTCGAAGGAAGCAAACTAATAAATATGATTTTGTCACAATCAGATAATTATATTTATTTAATTCTAATTACGAGTTTATAAATAAATAATAATAAACTCTAAATCTTATTGCATATAACACAACATGTTACGAAAATTGAGGATGTGGATGATAATATTCGTATTTGCCTTCTTAAACGATTAGGATAAAATGATTTAAATTTTATAATGATCAAATACATAAACAGATCTCTGTTATGTTTTTTCCCTCAAGTACATTAACTATGTTATTTTCCTATTGAATCATTGAACCACTGATAATTTGTTCCTTTTAAAACACCGTTGGTTGATGTGAAACCAGATTTTGTGAGGAGTACTAATAGAGGATAAATATGTTGTTCCAGAACTCATTAGTCCAAATGATGGTGAAAATGTACGAGAATAATTATGTTTTACTTCAAGTCATTTGAACACATTAGAAAACAAATGAGACTAACACAGAGTTTGTGTCCATTCTTTCAATCAAAATCATTACAATACAAACACAATCGAAGACATTAACAATAGAAAAGTCGATTAAAATCAGCCAAGAGCGTTTAAAAAGAATAAATTATGGATTGTTCAATGATTCAATAGGAAAATGACGTAGTTGACGTACCTAAAGGGAAAACCCCAACAAGTTTAGAGATCCGTTTATGAGTTCGGCCTTTTATAATTGAACAAATAGTTAGAAAAAATTAAATATGATCAAATAAATTTGATAATATTTTTTATGATTTAATCTCTCACTTTTAGCGTGTCGCGCGGATAAAACACTAGCATGTTTGAGGTGCTATAACTTTATTCAACTTTACCCTAATACTATTATAAATAATATAGTAATTATTTATATAAAATTACTTTAAAATCTACAACATATTTTTGAAAAATGCTAAGTAAATAAAGAAAATTCATAAAATAAAAGAGATACTTATAGTAAATCAAAGGAATAAAAGATGATCCTTTCTATTCATCTCTCTGGTTTTTCTTTGCATTGAAAATAGTTTATTCTGATGTGTAATATATTGATTTAATTATGGTGTTTATTGGTCATTGAAATTCATTTTTTTGTGCATTCTAATTTATGAACATACATCCTTACAGCACATGGCTTAATGTAAGATTTTGATTAGCATCAAGTGTGAAGCACCGGAGTCCACAAACCAAGGGTATTATAGACTGTGAAATACAAGCAAAAGAACTATCACCAATAGAAGTATCAGGTTGAGCAATACTGAAGGAACTCATTGTATTCTCTTTCAGATAAATAAAATTGTTGATTACCTATAGTGTCGGTCTAAGCACATAAGCATAAGCCTATACAATAACTACACCGAGGTCGAGATCTTCCAAAATGACCTCCTCATCATCCATCGATTTTTCATATATTGGATGTTCGAATTTCTGATCATCTCATTAAGGATTTTGAGGTAGTCATAAGATCTAAATTTCCAACTCATATTAAAAACATCAATCCAAGAGATAGGTTGGATTGAAGAGACACATCTAAGCAAATAAATTGGGAGACTGAAAAGTTGTCGGACAACTCCAAAGAGCAGAAAGCTGCTTTGAGGGACTAGACAAATCAGCAAAATTATCGGAAGAAGGCCAATAGAGTCGCCAGAAGTTGACGAAAACTGGATGATCTAGATAGGAACAGCTCCAAGGAACCAGATCTACCACTGGAAGTGGCTGACGACCTTCCAAAGAATCAAATATGTACTTGGAAGCTACTGGACTCACGGGGAAACTCGCCTTCAAAACAAAAAGTGATCAGAACTTGAAGAAACTAGGACGGGTTGGCTCGGAGTCACTGGACGAATCCAACAAGAGAAAGAACTGATTGAAAAAGTGGTCGGAAACTGGCTCAAGCGTTGCGTGGCCATGGCAGAAGAAAAACTTCTTTTGTCGGCACATGGAGGAGATTCCGTTGATGGGCTTTTGTGGGTTTTTGCTACTTGTGCTCTCCGAGGCTGATGGCAATGTTGTTTTTCCCAAACAGTTAATATAAAAAGAAGATAACAAGAAACAACAGCTGGTACAGACACCAGAACTGTGACTATATTTCCGATTGTTCCTCACCAAACAATGATATCATGGGGGAAATAAAGAGTCCAAAAATATGAATAAGATGCATAAACTAATTATTACACTAAGCCCTATTTTTATTCTAAGAAGATAAAACAACTTATTAAAATTTGTAAATACAAGTACAAATTCGACAACCTAGTGTGGGGGTATTTACAACAGACATGAGCTTTTCCCTTCACCTACTCATAAGCTGATGATTTGACAGACCAAACCTGAACCCAAAGTGGAGTTTCATGAATTGACCAAGTACAAACACAAATTAGATTGGTGTATCAAAATTTTAGATGCTACTATGACAATAACTAACGCTATGGAGTTTAAAGCAAGGGTTCCTTGAAATAGAACAGAAAAAACAAAGATATGTGGTACATACAAGAAATAGAAGAAGGCAGTTGGGGGCTTCTTAGGCTTCTTTGCATCTGTTTTTGCTGTCTTCTTCTTCTTCCCTGATGTGGGTTTACTCTGCTTCACTCCACCTGCCTTTACTTTCTCCGCTAATTTTACCCTGAGACTGAAATTTGTCAACAAAACAAATGGGGAGTGACAAATAAACGTATTTTTGTTCTTACCTTTTGGTTGATGTCATGGAGCTTTTGCTAGAGACTGAAGTTGAAGCAGAGTTTCGACACTTTGCCATTTTCTTTTTTTTACCTAGGTCCAAACCTCCACTCTACCGGGAACAATTTTCTATTGCAACCCTATATTCTTTTTTTTCTTTAACAACTAGTATACTATTTTTAAAACAGAAGTATTGAAAATGGTACAAAACTATTTCAATTCAGCTATTGATTCTAAAATATCGTTTTCACTTATCTATTGGCTTCAAAATATCGTTTTCACCCACCTATTGGCTCCAAAATATCAAAATTGACCACTTATTTAACGGCTTCAAATTTAATCTATTTAAATATATTTTAAAATACTTGGTGCTCAACTATTGGATATAATTTAATTTATAAATATTATTTTTAAATCAACTCACTACTCAACCATTACTAATTTAGCGCTACCCATTTAATAAAACATTTCTAATATCAAAATCACCCTAACCACTACTAAAGTATGGCGAAATTACCGATTCATGAAATAGACATTCAAAATTATTGAGTTCGAATTGAAGACCCAATTAAATTTAGGTTGAGCCGCTTATTTAGGAGGACACTTTCAATAGGATTTTTTTCAAGCTTGAATCGAATTTTATGATTAAATGTAAAGAAGTAACACCTCTCAAATTAATTCATGCACTTTTAAATATAATTTTATAAATATTTATTATTTTTTTAAATATAAAAACTTTATATATTCTTTTTTTAAAAAGTTGTCTATTAAGTAACATCACATAATTGAGGCGAATGAATAATTAAGATGAACATAGTCAGACTTTTAAGTTTATCGGTAATTTTTATTTAGACACTTGAATTATAATTTTTATTGAGGACTTTAATGGATGATAATGTACTTCTATAGACATTTTCACCTAAAATTTTTAGAAACACTCATTTTGTAGTAGCTTTCTTGTTGTGCATTAGTAATGGAGCGGGTTTATTAATTGGGTGCGATTTAATTAGTAATTGGTGGGTAGTAAATTGGTTAATAAATTATATTAATAAGTTTAAATTATAACAAATAGTTAAGCGTCGTGTATCAAAAAAATATATAATTAATTTAAATTTAAAATCGTTAAATAAATGGTTAATTTTGAATCCAAAGGTGGATGAGAAAGGTATTTTGGAGCCAATAGGTGGATGAAATGATATTTTGGAGCCAATAGGTGGATAATTTTGTATCACTTATGATACTTCAAGGATATTTTAGGTCCTTTTTCGTTTTAAAAATTATTATAAATTAAAAAATATCTAATAGTATGAATTACTCTATTATTATTGGAGCATAAAAATGCATGTGTTATCCTATATAATATTTTAATTTTATACAAACACTTGATAAAAACAAAATTTTAAAACCCTAATCTATGTGCAATGAAAATATGTTTCTCAAACACATCAAATATTATTTCAAAAGCTTCACCTTCTCCTAATACAATGAAAATTAATAATAGCATATGTGGCTTCCGTTGAATTGATACTTGTGTTAATTAATAAAATTTTAAATTCATAGATCAAATTTTAACCAAACGTTAAAATAAAGACTCTATTTTTAGCTAAAATTTAACATAAATTGCATAGTATGTTACAATTTCTCTAATACACACCTATCTAATTTATTCTTGTAAAATAAGTTGATTTTTGTTTTATCAAATAAAGCTTCATAAAATAAAGAAAAAAGAATAAATTATTGTGATAAAAAAAATATACCACAATTAGTTAATTAATATATTGTTTTTAATAATAACAGATTTAACCCTAAAAGTAAAGCGAAATGGTTTGGTGGACCCTTATACTTGTATGCGTTTTGTATTATGAACCCTTCTACTTGCTATTTTGTCATCTGAATCCCTGAGCTCAGTAAAACACAATATTTTAAATATGTTTTTGACTACTCAATTGCGTGTGTATCACATTGCCTGACACATAATTTTAAAAATAATTAAAAAATGATATGTATGATTATAAAATGACACATGTGTATATTGGTCACTCCACGTCATTTTTTATTTTATTATTTTTCATTAATATACTTACTTTGTCTCTTTCCAATTTTTGTTTCTCTTTGATATAGCCTCCATTCTCACAATCTCACTTTTTCTTATTTTCATTTTCAACTGGAAAGTATCAGGCTACGTAGAATACATAATATCAGGCCAAACACAAGGTGATATGCTACTTCTAGTGTCGCAAGGAGAATCTGCAGCTAGGCTGGGTGAAAGTGACAAAAAGAATTTTCTATTCACTCACCTTATTCCTTTTTCCAATCTCTTATACTCTTTTCATTGAAGTAAAAAATATTGACATAATTTTTTATTGTTCACAATTTTGTCGAAGTTCATAGTTAATTTTGGGTTATGTTGGATTGTAGTTTTGGTGGTGACCAATAGCGCTAAGAAAACATGGGTGTCTATATTGTTTCCATTGTTCACAACTGGTGGAGTTAGTATGGGGTTTTTGTTGTTGTTGTTATTGAGGAGGACGAGAAGGCATTCAGGTAATAAATTTGGGCTTGGTTTAGAAAGGAAACAAGGGGTCAATGTCAAAAATTATTTGAGTTATTTTTGTTTGATTTTTAACATATCTAGGTAGATTTTTCAATTTATTTTCGATTTTATTTGTTGTTTAGTTTGGATTTGATCTCTATTTGTGTCTTTATTTGGTTTTGGGTTTTAAACGATTTCATTTATTTTGTTGATTTTTTTGGGGAATTTTGCATTTTTGTGCCTAATGTTAGTGTAAGATATTTTGTATTATGTCTTCCATGACGTGTTTCATAAGAAAGAGAGTAGTATAATTACAAGAAATAATAGAGAAGAAATTTGATGGAAAAAGATTGAAAAAGAGGTCAAACCTTAAAATTTGTCCAACAATGGTGTTAGATGCAAATAGGATGATGACGGCTTCATAAAGCCTTAATGTGACTGTTAGACCCTTTTTCAAGGATCTCACACTCCTACTAGGTATGTGTCACACACTCTTTGGTATTAACTGCCACATAGGATGCCAAGTCAAAAAAAGTGTTTAAAATATTGCGTTTTGATGAGTTTAGGAGTTCAGATGACAAATGAACAAGTAGAAGAGTTTCACAATACAAACACATACAAGTATAAGGGTCCACTAGACCATTTCGCCTAAAAGTTATAAGCACTATCAATATTATATTATTAGAGAATTGTGAAAATATACATATCAATTCATTTCAAGTCAATTTTAATCAAAATTTTAAAAATAATAATATGAATTATTATTTAGATTCAAATATATGCCGAGAAAATCTTATTCGATTGAACGAAAACATTGCAAGGATAAAATTAATTAATATGAAAATTGTTGTAAAACTAAATGGATGTCATCCGGGATATCCTTTAAGAGTCATCATTTGCTATATTAATACTAGTCACTTGTCATTTTTAGCCTCCTTCTTTAAGATGTCTTGATTTTTGTTCTATCACATGGGTTTTGAGATTCCCAATTAGAGCATCTATTGTCAAGACTTTCAAATCCTTAGCCTCATTAATAGCATTCACTTTGCTTGCCCAAGACTTAGGAAGAATTCGAAGCACTTTTCTGACCGATAGGTTCACCCAAACTTCGTAGCTCATTTTTCATGGATGAGAGTTTCATATGCATATCGTGAATAGTTTCTCCCTCCTTCATTGTGAAGTTTTCATATTGGGTGCTCAACATGTCCACCTTTGATTCCTTTACTTTTGTGCCCTCATGAGCAGTCCTCAAGCAATCCCAGATTTCTTTCGCTGATTCACACGCATAAATCATGTTGTATTCCTCAACACATATTCCACACACCAACATCTTATTTGCTTTGTAGCTTTTCTAGTTTTCTTTTTGTCAGCTTCGTTGTAGTGTTGTCGAGTCTTCGACATAACTTTTGTTTTTCACCTTCCTTCACTTCAATAGTTGGAATGAAGGGTCCATCCAACACTATGTCCCACAGCTTTTTGTCTTCAACCATCAGATAATCATGCATCCTTGTTTTCCACCAGCTATAGAACTGGTCATTAAAACGTGGTGGTTGTGATGATGATTGTCCCTCTTCTAGGTTCAATGGGGCAACCATTCTTTAACTGGAGTACCTCTCTTGGTGTTAACCAACTAGAGATTACCTGATCTGGTACCAATTGATAGAATGTGTGCGTCCACTACCAGTCAACATACCATGTCCCTTGAGTAAAGTCGACAAACATTTTAAAGTCAATACAATAATAACACAACACAAGCAGTTTACATGAAAACCTCCTTGCTCAAGGGAGTAAAATCACGACCTGTTGCACAAGATTTTCAACTGCTTCACTAATCTTCTCAAGTAAAAGTGAAACCAGTTACAACCAATGTGAGAATTAGTTATTAATCTCACGAACAAGTATTCTACCTATTACTTCCAAAGCCTAAGTAGTTACAACACCGCCCACTAAGATATCAGCCCTAAATAACATAAAATTTTTCAAAGTGGATACAACACCGTCCACTAGAACACCTAACTCTAGATGATTTAGATTTTCCCTACACAGATACAACACTACCCACTTAATAAGTTAACTCTAACTAATTTAGAATGTAACACCAAACAACTATCTGATTCCTTTATAGATTGAGGATCAAAATTACAAGATATGTTCGAAAGAATAAATCCTAAAACCACTAAGCTGGCATCTCTATCTGGTTCGAGTTTGATCTTGAGGATAAATCTTCACTTTTCGATTAGCCTTTACAAGAGTTCTTGAAAGCTTTTTCAAGTATCAAAAACAAAGATTGTGACTGTTGGACATTAGGTTAATGAAGAATAGTCACAACCTTCGAGACCATGCCATTGGTCGATGTTTTTGCACTTTCTGCCACAGTTGGAGACTGTGCACCAACCACTTGTACTTTTTCCAGACTTACAGTGAGAAGTATGTCGATCCAAGGACCAAGTTTGTTCATAAGGTCCCTAAGGTTGTCTTGTCATGAGTTGGAGACTGTGCACCAGCCATTTGTACTTTTTTCCACCTTGGCGGTAATGAATTTATAACACTAGGGACCAGGTCCCTTCACAAGGTCCCTGAATTTGTCAAATCATCAAAACTACAAATAACACATGTCATGTTTATTTATCTGACACGACTACATGGGACCTAAAGTTTGGTGCTTGAGACCTAAAAACCAACCTTATAACTATTTGTACCCTCTAGAATACTATATCTTTCTAGGATACATCAACGATAATTAATTCATGGATAAAGGTTTGATAATGTCTTAGAAATAGAAAATATTGTCACAATTGTTTTTGAGAAATGAGAAGTGCAAGTAATGTATTTACTGGTAATTTTGAAAATATTAATGGATAGAGAAGATATTCATGGAGCAAAGACGACCCCAATAAATCTTAAATGAAATTTATAAAAGATAGTCAAAATCTCGAGCCACCGACAATGAAAACTTGTTAAAGACATCAGAACGATGGTGTCGCGCCCCATTTTTGCAGAAAACGGGTTTTGTGTGCGACCTAACAACTCTTTTGGGATTTCGAGTTTTGAGTCGCCACCTAACGAATTGGGGGAAGTATGAGCGGAATGCAGTTATCAAAGCAATAAACACTTAGCATTTAAATTGAAAAGTGGTAACATATAAGCATTTTATAAAATAGTAAATAAAAAAATAAGTATAAATAAATAAAGAAATTTAAACGTATAAAAGTGTTAAAAATCACGCAAATAAGGAAAGAAGGTATGAGATTACATGTAGTAAACAAATAAAGGAAACGGGGGAATGTCAAACATGGTAATAAACAAATAAGAAGGGGGAAAAGGGGTGGAACATGAAAAGAACACTGTAAATAAGGCAAAAATATGATAACTAAATATGATAAACACCTAGCAAATAATAAAATAAATAATATAAAGTAAACCTCACATAAATAAGCATAAAACACGTAATGGTAAGAGCCTAATATCCCCAGCAGAACGATGGTGTCGCGCCCCATTTTCGTAGAAAACGGGTTTTGTGCGCGACCTAACAACTCTTTTGGGATTTCGAGTTTTGAGTCGCCACCTAACGAATTAAGGTGCGTTAGGGCACCTATCTAACCTAACTAAGTCTAACTAAGGTCAACGAGCCAGAGATTAGGGTAAGGGTTCAAATTACCTCGAGGGGAAGGTGTTAGGCATCCCTCGAGATCCACAAATGTGGGTCCCGGCCGTATCTCATGCAATCTATGTGGGGGGTTACAAGTAGCAACTAAGGTCACTTCATTTATTAATTTATTTAAGCTTGCTAAGTGATAACAAATATATACAATTAGGCCTATTTTTACTGTTTTTAATTTGAGCATTCAAAGCTAATTGATAGCAATAAATAAACAATCAAGTTTTATTTTTATTTAAGTATATGAGACTATGTTATAAATAAAATTTGCAAATATTAAGCAATTAATATGTGCGAAAGTAAAGTTTTAAAAATTGAGCAAGTTTTGAATATAATTTTTTATTTTAAAAAAATGTTTGTTTATTTATAGGGATGATGCCACGATATTGTTGATCGCGCTCCTCCACCGTAGAAACAATTTTGATTTGAGGTCGGTCTTGAAAAAAAAATAATAGTTTATATTTTTGAAAATGATTTAAAAGATTTAGTTTACATATAGGCACATAAATATTTACACAAATACACATAATTTCCTTTAAAATTCATGGGTAGGTGGTACTTCCGAGGACACGTCGGTTTAATTTAAAAATTGGAACTAGACCTCGTAGTTCCTTTGACTTTCCCACTAACAATAGGTTAGGAGATAGTGCTTATAATTTATTTTTAAAAAATATAGACAATGTCATAATCAATCCAAAGTTTTAAAGGATGATTGAATAATGACCTTTTTTAAAAAAAATATATTGCAAAACTTTGTAAGAAGAAAAAGAGAAAAAAAAATAGAACATTAAGGTGGTAAATTTATTAAATACAAAGGTTTTGATATGAAATATTCAAAAGCCAAGTAGTTTGTTAAATGCATGAAATGATTTTAATTTATTATCACTATTATTTTAAGAAAACAACACATTGCATCATAGGTGCGAAATCTTCAAGAGGACAAATAGGATTACTAATTAATAATATTAACTAATTTTAGTAACACATGCATGCACGATTTTGTAAATCTAAATGATAAGAACAAATTAAACCTTAGGCCTGGTTTCTACGTGACAAGATAATGCTAAAAGTTATAACATTTTTAAAACACCTAATCAGCCTACTAAATTATTATGATTTGATTTTAACATTCAAAAATTAATGGAATCTAGTTATTTTTTAAAATTTATTAACAAAAGCGTCAAGCAAA
Source organism: Solanum lycopersicum (assembly GCF_036512215.1). Lineage (NCBI taxonomy): Eukaryota > Viridiplantae > Streptophyta > Magnoliopsida > Solanales > Solanaceae > Solanum > Solanum lycopersicum. Next base: position 17,168,247 of record NC_090801.1, on the reverse strand, counting down.
TTGAAAATTGGTTAGATTATAACACCTACAAACAATAATTCTAGGTGGTTAAAGATAAACCTATAGGCATGATTTCTAACTTTAAAAAAAATTACAATGAACAAGTAGCATGTAAATCCCCTTCCCCTAGACGATCCCCAAATAAATTTATACATATGAGCTTTAAAGTTATACAAATGTTACAACATTCAAATAAATAAAATAAGAAAAAAAATATAGATTCAAATACACAAATAAATCTTTCTTAATGGCTAGTCTTCAACTTGAACTTCAAGTTTGAAACCTGTCAAAGCAATCAAATAACTACACAAGTAATCACATTTATTAGTCAAGGTGAGACAATATGCAATTGTTTAACAACTTATACATAACAAAAGAATAGAACAATGAGCTCACACAAATGTACGAATACAAATAATAATGTAAATGCTAATTCCAAATACTAACCGGTTAAATAGATTAGGAATGGTAGCAATGAAAAAACAAATTGATCCAACCTTTACTCGAACAAAAGCAAAATAGCAAAATAGCAAAGAAGAACACTTGAATGTTTACCGGAATCTTAATGTATTGTTAGAGTAGCAAGAGAGCAATGAGAGAAGGAAGAGTGATGAGAGAACTTGTGATTGAGAGTGAATGAGTGTATGAGTTCATGAAATAATGAAGGGAGGGGGTCTTATTTATATAGCAAAGAGGGGGAAACAAATAAGGAAAAGAAATATTTAAAGGAATCAATTAAATATACTATTTTCCTTATTATGAAAGAGGACCAAATCAGAAAGTTTTAAAAATATTTCATTATCAAATATAAATAAGTAAGAATAAATTAAGAGAGGATAATATATTTTTTCCTTAAATAAAAAGGAGATAAAGATAAAAAAAGTTTAAGAATATTTCAATACCAAAAAATAAACCAGTAAGAAATAAAATAAAGAAGTGTCAAAAAAAAGATTTTATTTACATTCATTTTACCAAATATATGAGCAACTAAATATGACAAGCAAATAATCTAAAGTCAAACATTTACCTAATAATAATATACCATAAATGAATAAGTAAGAATCAATCTAGACAAACATTAAAAGAAAGGAGATCAATTTACAGCACCAATTACCTAATAATACCCTCTTTTATTTATTGACTTCATTTTTACCATAGAAAGAAAAATTCAGCGTTAAATTAGACACATATTCTGTCACCTAGTGATTACTAACACAATATATAATTTTTAAATTGTACCCCAAATCGCTAAAGCTAAACCAATATGAAATTGAGTTTATTAATTTCTCACAAGTAAATCTTATATGCAGGGCAAGGAAGGGAAATAAGATTGATACATTACTCTAGCATTAGCCACAATTAAATCCTTAATCACATTTTGAAAAATCCTTAATCGCATGTATACTAGTCACGACTAATTATCGAGATTAAAGAATCATTAAACTTTTGAAATATATCAACAATCAAATTCGACACTAAGATTTCATCAAGACAAGAGAAGAGGTAATTACTCAAATTACCGCCCATGTAGTCAAAATTAATGGCCCACAATTAACTGAAGGAATACACAAATTGATTTGAAAAGGAATGGTCAGTTTAGAAATGAATAATGACAACAAATATCGAAATATCATGACCCAAAATGTGAGTCAAAAATCCAGCCCGTAATTTAATAAAAAAAACAATGATTTCAATGTATAGCATCAGTTCATAGTTCTATCACTAGCAAGTGGTGACCACGATATTAAAGAGAAGGAGAAAGAACAATGTAATCGAATACTTTAAAAACAAACGACATGCGATTAAACTTGAAATCTTAAAGAGCAGTGAACCAAATTCATGCATAAAATTATGCTTTAAAAGAGAAAACAAACCTTGGACAGATCTTTCCTTATCACAACAACTTCATATTTCCTATTGCTCATGGCCGGAGAAGAAAGAGGTGGAGGGAGTTGCTGCTCTCGGAACAGCCGGCAGCTGCTACTCCTCGTGATGTCCAGCTGTCGGAGAGGAGAGGAGAGGCAAGGAGTCGTGGTCGCTCTGGACTGCTGGTTGCTGCATCTCGCTAGCGTCTGTGTTGCTTCTCTCGTCGGCTGGCATTGTTGTTGCCGACGTTGCTGCTCGCTATTGCAGGCTTCCTGGCAGCCGCTGATGGCCTGGGATTTTGCGGTCGGCTGAACCTGCAGGGAGAAAAGAAAAGAAGGAGAAAGAGGAGGAAGGAAATGGGACGACCGGAGAAGAGAGGAGAAGGGGGAAAGGGAGAAAGAAGAGAAAGGAATTTAATCACAATCGTTGATCTAAAGGGCTAGGATTCAATCTAGGATTTATTTATTTAAATGGACGAATGAGATTAAAAGATGACATTTAAAAATCAGATTTGGTTGGATATGAAATGGCTAAAATTGCAATAAAATTTGGCTAGAATTGAAATGAAAGAGTGGCTATTGAAATAAACTCGAATTCAAGTGGCTAGAATTGAAAGAAATTATGACAGAATAGGCTAAAATTTAAAATTTAGAGAAAGTGTAGAAATTACTATTTAATTAAAATACTACATATATTAAAATATTTTTACATAATTGAAAATCATTATTTTTTAAAACGTTGGAATTCATTAATAATTTTAAAATATTTTAATAATATTTACAATAATTTTATAAAGTAAAAGATACTAAAATATATAAATTTCAAGAAACATCGACTAAAATTTTAAACTTTTAAAAAATTTAACATACGTATTTAATTGAATAGTATTCCTAAAAATGGTTAAAGGTCGGTCAAAATTGGGTGTCAACAGCTGCCCCTTGGTTTATTGAGAATGAAGAATGAATTGTCAGGCAACCAACATTGACTTAGTAGCCGATTTTGTCCGACCGACGACAGATGTCAGTGGGATCAATTGAAACGATTTAGAGTTGAAAAAGGGTACGACCGAGACTTTGGTTTTAAGTCGCCTACATATCTCTGGTTATACGAGAATCAGGTCGTGTGTAGTTCTAGATTCAAGAGAAAATGAAACTCTTAAAATTTGAAAGAGCGCTAAGGTATTTGAAAGGCTTGATATCGGCTTGAATGAATAATATTAGAGTAGCGAGAAAAGAGAGATAGAGTGGCTAAAAGAGCATGACAGAGAAGCGAGAAGAGCATGATAGAATGAGGTCATCAGCCTTTGAGCACGGTTCAGAGTATGAGTAGCAAAGAATTGATAGTGTAATTGTTGTGATAGATGATAGCATGATAATTGTAATCAAGGGCGATCGATTATATCTGTAAATCCTAGATAAAAATGTTAGCTTATAAATAGATAAAGTATGACCAATAATAATAAAATATGAGTTCTAAATAGACAAGAGGTGATAAAAAGCGTATTTGTTTGAGACGTAGTGCAAGCCTTGATAGTCTTTAACTTCTTGAAGGATTGAAACCCATCTCGGAAGAATAACGTCAAACTCCAACAGATGTGATAATATAGCGATAATAAAATAGACGGGAATGTATCGTAGTAAGGTGGATGTATGTAAGCATCCTGTTGTAAGGCAGAAGAGTCTAAAAGTCATATTGTAAGGCAGACGAGCATAAACATCATATTTTAAGGAGGAAAAGCCTAAACATCCTATTGTAAGGAAGAAAAGCCTAAACATCCTATTATAAGGCAGAAGAGCCTAAATGTCGTATTGTAAGGCAGACGAGCCTAAACAAACTATTGTAAGGCGGAAGAGACTAAACATCCTATTGTAAGGCGGAAGATCCTAAACGTCGTATTGTAAGGCAGACGAGCCTAAATGTCGTCTTGTAAGACAGACGAGCCTAAATGTCGTATTGTAAGACAGACGAGCCTAAATGTCATATTGTAACGCAGACGAGCCTAAATATCCTATTGTAGGGCGGAAGAGCCTAAATATCTTATTGTAAGGCGGAAGAGCCTAAATGTCGTATTATAAAGGCGGGAGAGCTTAAATATATATTCAGTCAGTCGTAGAAGAAAGTCGATAATAGCCTCTTCAAAAAAAAATAATCTGAGGATAGTATGACTTACAATAGCTCCTAAATATGACAGTATGCTCATATATAATTTATTCCAGCATCCAGAGAAAAATCGTAAATTCAAAAGGCGAGAGATGGTCATACATGTGCTTGTTTTGCCTTTAGAGTTGCATTCTGTTGTGATGAAACTTTTGAGGATTTCTCAAAAATTTCTGCCCCAGTTTAGAGTATAAGATATATACTCACTTTTTAAAATATCTCTATGAAAATTTTTGAGGTTTCCTCAAAAATTCTGCCCCAGTTTATTAGTAGGGAATTTTTTATCTGCTTCACTCAAAGAAAAATTGTAAGTTCCAAAGAAAGTGATTGTCTTGTATTTGGACATTAAGGCTCGACTTCGAATTTAAGTGCCAATTATGTTCATGGATTGTCAATTAGCCTAGATTTGAATTTGTAAAGAAGTGTTTTGAATGACCATGGGAAAGAAAAAAAAATTATTCGATAGAGACCGGACCCATCAAGGGTTGCCTACGTATCCAAAAGGAAATCAGGTCAAACGTAGTTCAGAAGTACAAGGAAAAATGAAAGGAATGAGGAAGGCTTTGGGCATAAGGTCTGAGAACAATAAAGTCAACTTTGTTTATAAGAGTCTTGTCCTTATCAATTTCTCTGATGTGATTTACGCTTCTTTGTTAAGTGCCTAACATACATCTTTGTAGGATCTCCTTGAACGATGAATGTATTCGCCATAGAAGGATTGAAATTGCTGTTTTGTGGTCCTTGTTGCACTATAATTTTCCCTTTTTCAATCATATTCTGAATCTTATTTCTCATTGCTGCACATTCTTCGGTGTCATGACCTTGAATGTTTGAATGATAGGCACAATTTTTTGATAGATCAAAGTTTGAAGTAGAGTGCTTGGGAATCCATCCATTTATTGGTCTTAGAAGTCCTTCAGTCCATAATCTGTGGAAAATGTCGGTCAAAGTTTCCTTTAAGGGAGTGAAGACACGAGGTTTCCTCACCTTATGTTGAGAAACCTGAGGGTTTGAAGGCTCAAGAATAGCATGAATTTGCTCAATATTCTGATTTCTTTGTTTCGGAGGTATATAGGTTGATGCATCTTCGTTCCTTTCATCTAATGAATCTTTCAGGACTTGAAAAGAAATTTGTGTATCAGCAATTCTTCCAGACTGAATGTCATATTCTAACTCTTTTCCAATTCGAATTAGACTGTCGAAACTTTGAATACCAGCAAAGAACAGGGTTTTGTAGTATATACCCTCAAGTGATCTGATGAGAGCTTGGACCAACTCCTCTTCATACGGTAAGTAACGTATCTTGGAGGATTCCATTCTCCATCGTATGACATATTCTTCAAAAGATTCATGACTTAATTTCTTCAATTTGATCAAATTTAACATTGTAGGGTCAACCTTCTTATTAAACTTGTATTGTTCCACAAAGTCTCGAGCCATGTCTTCCCATGCGAGCCATTTGTCAAAGTCTTGTTTGACGTACCAAGTGAAGGCTATTCCTGATATGCTTTGAATAAATAACCTCATTAGGAGAGGTTCATTGTTTTCTAAGCCAACTAGCCTGCTGCAAAAATCTTTGAGATGTGCTATTGGATCCCCACGTCCGTCAAACATGTTGAATTTTGAAATTTTAAATCCTGACGGCAATTCAACTCCTGGGTGTAGACATAAATTTTTATACCATAGGTCATGAGTAGGTATTGAATTTAATCCTCCATTCACCTTTTTCTCCAAGTCATGCATTTTTCGCTGCAGTGCATCTAGCTTAGACTTCTCTATTTTGTCACATATTTCCTCATATCCTAAAGCATCAAAGTTGAGGCGTGTTGGAGACCTTTGTTGATAGAGGGTGTGAGTAGGAATAGGATGGGGAGAGATGGTCCAAAAGGTACTTTGCTGTGGACGAGAAGAGGGATGATTTTTTCGAAGGTTGAACATATTTGTCGTATTGCAGGTTCTTAGTCGAGCTAATTATCCAAATACTAGACAACCTTTAGTCAAAGAAGTAAATCAAACACAAAACCGAGTTATTATATAGTGAACCAAAATTATAATTTCAAATTAACGACACAATAACTCAAAGTGGTACAATTATAACATTTAATAAAATAAGGTCACGTAATTGATTTAAGTTATACTTGCCAATTAGAAGTTTAGAATCAAAGAAAGTCTTTAACTCTTTTTGACACAAATGACTTGATTTAAGATACGATGATCCAATCGACACATAAATATGCAATTTGTCTAAAGGGTGTTGGGGCCCTTTAGATAATAGGGTGGCTACTAACTATATGGATTGACGCCAAGGGTCAAACCACCTAGGGTTTATGCAGCATGTATGACCTAACAAGGACTTCTAAGAGTTGTATTGACACAGACTTGAAAGAGATTCTATGCGAGAGGCTTGTGGTTTCACGGTAGTAAAACTATCCGTTACGTCCACGCATATGTCGACTCTCTATAATGGGTATTTGAATAGAACTGGAGAAGTTGTGAGAGGTGCAAAGGCACAACATCACGAGAAAAAAAATAAAAAAAAGGAAGAGGGTCCCAATTGGGGGAAGTATGAGCGGAATGCAGTTATCAAAGCAATAAACACTTAGCATTTAAATTGAAAAGTGGTAACATATAAGCATTTTATAAAATAGTAAATAAAAAAATAAGTATAAATAAATAAAGAAATTTAAACGTATAAAGGTGTTAAAAAATCACACAAATAAGGAAAGAAGGTATGAGATTACATGTAGTAAACAAATAAAGGAAACGGGGGAATGTCAAACATGGTAATAAACAAATAAGAAGGGGGAAAAGGGGTGGAACATGAAAAGAACACTGTAAATAAGGCAAAAATATGATAACTAAATATGATAAACACCTAGCAAATAATAAAATAAATAATATAAAGTAAACCTCACATAAATAAGCATAAAATACGTAATGGTAAGAGCCTAATATCCCCAGCAGAACGATGGTGTCGCGCCCCATTTTCGCAGAAAACGGGTTTTGTGCGCGACCTAACAACTCTTTTGGGATTTCGAGTTTTGAGTCGCCACCTAACGAATTAAGGTGCGTTAGGGCACCTATCTAACCTAACTAAGTCTAACTAAGGTCAACGAGCCAGAGATTAGGGTAAGGGTTCAAATTACCTCGAGGGGAAGGTGTTAGGCATCCCTCGAGATCCACAAATGTGGGTCCCGGCCGTATCTCATGCAATCTATGTGGGGGTTACAAGTAGCAACTAAGGTCACTTCATTTATTAATTTATTTAAGCTTGCTAAGTGATAACAAATATATACAATTAGGCCTATTTTTACTGTTTTTAATTTGAGCATTCAAAGCTAATTGATAACAATAAATAAACAATCAAGTTTTATTTTTATTTAAGTATATGAGACTATGTTATAAACAAAATTTGCAAATATTAAGCAATTAATATGTGCGAAAGTAAAGTTTTAAAAATTGAGCAAGTTTTGAATATAATTTTTTATTTTAAAAAAATGTTTATTTATTTATTTATAGGGATGATGCCACGATATTGTTGATCGCGCTCCTCCACCGTAGAAACAATTTTGATTTGAGGTCGGTCTTGAAAAAAAAAAAATAGTTTATATTTTTGAAAATGATTTAAAAGATTTAGTTTACATATAGGCACATAAATATTTACACAAATACACATAATTTCCTTTAAAATTCATGGGTAGGTGGTACTTCCGAGGACGCGTCGGTTTAATTTAAAAATTGGAACTAGACCTCGTAGTTCCTTTGACTTTCCCACTAACGATAGGTTAGGAGATAGTGCTTATAATTTATTTTTAAAAAATATAGACAATGTCATAATCAATCGAAAGTTTTAAAGGATGATTGAATAATGACCTTTTTTAAGAAAATATATTGCAAAACTTTGTAAGAAGAAAAAGAGAAAAAAAAATAGAACATTAAGGTGGTAAATTTATTAAATGCAAAGGTTTTGATATGAAATATTCAAAAGCCAAGTAGTTTGTTAAATGCATGAAATGATTTTAATTTATTATCACTATTATTTTAAGAAAACAACACATTGCATCGCAAGTGCAAAATCTTCAAGAGGACAATAGGATTACTAATTAATAATATTAACTAATTTTAGTAACACATGCATGCATGATTTTGTAAATCTAAATGATAAGAACAATTAAACCTTAGGCCTGGTTTCTACGTGACAAGATAATGCTAAAAGTTATAACATTTTTAAAACACCTAATCAGCCTACTAAATTATTATGATTTGATTTTAACATTCAAAAATTAATGGAATCTAGTTATTTTTTAAAATTTATTAACAAAAGCGTCAAGCAAATTGAAAATTGGTTAGATTATAACACCTACAAACAATAATTCTAGGTGGTTAAAGATAAACCTATAGGCATGATTTCTAACTTTAAAAAAAATTACAATGAACAAGTAGCATGTAAATCCCCTTCCACTAGACGATCCCCCAAATAAATTTATACATATGAGCTTTAAAGTTATACAAGTGTTACAACATTCAAATAAATAAAATAAGAAAAAAAATATAGATTCAAATACACAAATAAATCTTTCTTCATGGCTAGTCTTCAACTTGAACTTCAAGTTTGAAACCTGTCAAAGCAATCAAATAACTACACAAGTAATCACATTTATTAGTCAAGGTGAGACAATATGCAATTGTTTAACAACTTATACATAACAAAAGAATAGAACAATGAGCTCACACAAATGTACGAATACAAATAATAATGTAAATGCTAATTCCAAATACTAACCGGTTAAATAGATTAGGAATGGTAGCAATGAAAAAACAAGTTGATCCAACCTTTACTCGAACAAAAGCAAAATAGCAAAATAGTGAAGAAGAACACTTGAATGTTTACCGGAATCTTAATGTATTGTTAGAGTAGCAAGAGAGCAATGAGAGAAGGAAGAGTGATGAGAGAACTTGTGATTGAGAGTGAATGAGTGTATGAGTTCATGAAATAATGAAGGGAGGGGGTCTTATTTATATAGCAAAGAGGGGGAAACAAATAAGGAAAAGAAATATTTAAAGGAATCAATTAAATATACTATTTTCCTTATTATGAAAGAGGACCAAATCAGAAAGTTTTAAAAATATTTCATTATCAAATATAAATAAGTAAGAATAAATTAAGAGAGGATAATGGATTTTGCGGTCTGCTGAACCTGCAGGGAGAAAAGAAAAGAAGGAGAAAGAGGAGGAAGGAAAGGGGACGACGGGAGAAGAGAGGAGAAGGGGGAAAGGGAGAAAGAAGAGAGAAGAAGGGAGGAGAGGAGAGGCGGCTGGAGAGGAAGAGGAGAGAGAAGAATAAAATTTATTAGGTTTTGATATTTAGTATATTGGAATCAAGAAGAAAAAGGAATTTAATCACAACCGTTAACCTAAAGGGCTAGGATTCAATCTAGGATTTATTTATTTAAATGGACGAATGAGATTAAAAGATGACATTTAAAAATCAGATTTGATTGGATCTGAAATGGCTAAAATTGTAATAAAATTTGGATAGAATTGAAATGAAAGAGTGGCTATGATTGAAATAAACTCGAATTCAAGTGGCTAGAATTGAAAGAAATTATGACAGAATAGGCTAGAATTTAAAATTTAGAGAAAGTGTAGAAATTACTATTTAATTAAAATACTACATATATTAAAATATTTTTATATAATTGAAAATCCATTATTTTTTAAAACATTTGAAATTCATTAATAATTTTAAAATATTTTAATAATATTTACGATAATTTTATAAAATAAAAGATACTAAAATATATAAATTTCAACAAACATCGACTAAAATTTTAAATTTTTAAAAAATTTAACATACGTATTTATTTGAATAGTATTCCTAAAAATGGTTAAAGGTCGGTCAATATTGGGTGTCAACAGATGGTTTGTTTGATGGTGTTTGAATTAAAGATTCTTGGATTTTGGGTTTAATGGCTGATTGAAAGAAATATGCAATGTATTTTTGGTAGAGAAATGGTAACATGGAGTATTGATGCAAAAAGTTAGTCATAACTTGTCTGATGTACATGCCAAATGGAACATTTGTTCGTTATTAAAGAAGGACATAGAAATTTTAAAATCTTTAATTTGTCCCTATTTGTCCTAAGTTTACTAACAATATATGTAACTCTCCATACAAGGTTTTAGTGTTGTGTTCGTTCCAAATCTATTTGCTTATATAATAGAGTAATGATGACATGTGGGGTCACCCATGTTTGAGGTGTAATCACTTGGCCAAATGAATAAATTATCAATGGTCAAGTATTTAGTTTATATTTTCCTATTACCTATAAATACTCATTGTTTTCTTCACAAAGGAAGATATAAAAGAAAAAGTTTGAAATATATTATTATGCTCTCTGTTTGTTAGTTCTTCATATTAATTTAGTTTATTAATATTATTTTATTAGCTAGTTATTTTATAACACGTTATCAACACGATACTTTGTCAACTTGAGCTACTTCAAATAGGTAAAAAGGGTAATAATTTTATTTTTCTAAAAAATGTCTAATATTTCTATACTTGAATTTTTTGCCTTGGATATATCGGGCAAAGGATACTCATCCTAGACACTAGATGCTAAAAACCACCTAGATGCAATGGGTCTGGTAGAAACTATCAAAGAAGATAACCAGGAATCCAGTCAAGAACGTGCAAAAGTTATGATATTTCTCCATCACCATCTTGACGAGGGGTTGAAAATGCAATACCTCACTATTACAGACCCCCTTGTACTTAAAAATTTGAAAGATAGATATGAACACTTGAAGTCAGTCGTTCTTCCACAGGCGCGTCATGATTGGTTTTATCTAAGATTATTAGACTTTAAAAGTAAAATTGAATATAATTTCTCCATGTATAGAATTATATCACAGTTAATTATGCGGAGAAGAGGTCACTAAACATGATAAGCTTGAGAAAACATACTCCATATTTCCTGCTCGAGTATGCTCCTCAACAACAATATCGAGAAATGAGTTACTTTCACATATTTTTATTGCTGAAGGACATAACGACCTATTGATAAAAAATCATGAAAGTCGATCTCTTGGTTCTACTTAACTTCCTCAAGTGAATTAGACAAATTATCACCAACGAGAAAGAGGTCGCGACTCCTATCATGATTGTGGCTCCGATCATGGCCGTGATCGTGGTCGTAAAATAAATCATAATCATGATGATCGTCTTGCACCTAAAAATGTCCAGCAAAATAAAAGGAAGGGTGAAAGATAAAAAGTGCTATAAAAGAAAAATTCAGAAAGTGTATGTCATATATGTGGAGGAACGAAACACTGTTCGCGTACTTGTAGATCATTTAAGTGTCTGGTTCAGCTCTATCAAGCATCCTTGAGAAAGGGTGATAATAATCCAGAAGCAAACTTTATCTCTGGAGATAATGTTGAGCCTATGCATAAGATGAATAATAATACAGAAGCACATGTTAAGTCTATGCATCTGGATGTAGCTGATTTCTTCATCATTTAATCTATGTATTACTCAAGAAATAACGGATATTATAAGATCTACTTCTAAAATGAAGGAAGAGAGACGACAAGAACAAACGACAAGAACAAAGTCTTCATCAAATTTGGATTGAAAATGTAACTCGTAAGGTACATGAAAATGACGGAGAAGACCAAATTGTTGATGAAGAGGTATTTAAATATTTTTGCATGTTTAGATTTTTGCATGTTGAGTTGAAGTTTAAGAACTATTTATTCAATAATGTGTATTGAATATATTTGTAAATTTCTTGTTATGTACACTGTGCAATATTTATGTAAATACACTATCAGTAAAATATAAATGAATTTTTTTGGGTGCCTGAAAATTTCAAAAAAACTTGTTGAAGACCAAGAGCAATTTCGTATATTGATGACCAAGAACAATTTCATATTAGTTTATTTTGTACTTATAATTTTTTCTTAGAATTTTGTATCCTTTCTCAACTAATATTCAAATTAGTATATATGCTATTAATATTTGTATTCATTCAAAATCTCATGTTGTATAATTTATGAATCTTGTATTTGTTCCTAATTGAATCAATCTCAAATGTAGACAAACTACATATGTATTTTATTTATATTAAGAACAACCTCCTATTAGTTTCTTTTGTTTTTTGTATAAAAAAGATTCAGAATTTCGTATCCTTTCTCAATTTTTATTTAAAATCGTATGTATACAATTAACATTTGTATTCATTTATAAATTATGTTGCATAGTTTATAAATTTGGTATTTTTTTCAAAATTAGATTTATTCTAAAGGTATGTCAACTAGTTATATATTTTATTTAAGAATGATTACAACAAATTTTCATTTATTCCTTTTCAATTTTATATTTCATTCTCACTTTTTCATCATACTATTTTTTTTTGTATTTTATATATTACTATACAAAGTTCTAAATAAAAATTAGAACAAACAGAAATACAAAAAAATACAAATTGAAATAAATACGAAATACAAGATTTTTGAAAGAAAAAAATAAATAGACATGGAAAAAATATATGAATACAAATATGTTTATTAAAGAGAAAATTGTATATAATAGCAAACTAATAATCAAAAATAAATGGACTAGTTATGGTTTGATTTAATTGTGCTCCATAGCAAACTTTTGCAAAAAATTGTCATTCACCTCTCTCCCGAATATCTCGCTCGCCACTCTCCTCCAATCTCTCGCTCGCTTCCTCACTTTTTATACAAACACAAGTGTATAAAAATTGTTTCTAATTGTATAAAGCAGAGAAAATTGTATAAATACATATATTTTTGTTCCCCTCTCTCTCCTCTCCCAGATCTCGCTCGCCACTCCCCCAAATCTCGCTCGTCACCCTCGCCTTTCTCACTTATACAAACAGAAGCGAAATGTATAAATTGCATTTCTGTTTGTATAAAGTGTGAGAAAATTGTATATACACATGCAAGTACATATATTTTCGTCATATACACTTATAATCATACAATAAAAACACTCCCCTACCAGTTTCTTTTGCCTTTCTCTCTTTCTCGTTTAATACAATTTTCAAATTGTATCTAATTTCTCTCTTTCTCATTTTATACAATTCGATTAAATTATATTCCTTGTCAAGTCTCTTTTGTCTTTCTCTCTTTCTCATTTTATACAAATTCAAATTGTATATAATCGTTCTATACACTTATAATAATACAATTCATTTTTTACACTTTGTTTTTATACAGTTCTCTGCCCAAATGTCTTTCTCTTTCTTATATTATACACTTTGTTTTATACAATTTGCTTCAACTGTATATGTATAGCGAATTATGCAGTTTCTAGGTTTGCTATGGAGCGCAATTATGCAAACTTTGATAGCATACATATATGATTTTTTTATTTGCTATATGTGAAAGTTGCCCTTTATTAAATAACTATAGATTCATTTGACATACCTATTGAAATGAATACAAACTAGTAAAAGATACAACATAAAACTATAATGAATATAAATAGAATACAATTTAAAAAAGTTTAAAATTCTGGAGAAAAAAAAAGAACAAAGTTTGTGTTCTTTGAAAATGTAACTGATGAGAAAATTAAGTGATCCTTACCATTTTTTGAAATATTCTCTCCCTTGATTTTCTCCCCTTTTGTTATCAAATAATTCTATTCTTTAAATAAAAACAAATAATAAAAACATAAATAAGATACATAACAAACTAAAATTTTGACATTTTTATTAAATATTAAAAATGTTGCTAATGAGCTCTTTTAAGTGTTAAAATATTGACATTTTAAAAAATTTCCCATTAAATAATAAAGAGATCGAATAATAATTTGGGCTTTTTGAGCTTATTGCTGCCCAGAAACATTGGGCAAAAGATGTTCCTTTTGGACTTTATACCAATTCCTGTTTTTGTACACAAGTTGAATCAGTGTATACAATTCATATATCAGTCCCATTTCCTGTATCTTGGTATGTATACAAATGTATGCAACCCACTTCAACTTCCAGCACCTGCATTTCGATTTTCGGACCTGTATTTTAATATTCACCACTTATATCGGTGTATACTGTTGTATATGACATGTATACATCCCATTTTGGGACTTTTCATTGCCTGTTTCAACTTCTCTTTCACTGTAAATATGAGGATGATTCAAAACGACTCAAAGATATGCATGAGTAGAGTCCAAAGTGAACTTGGATGTCAAAACGACTCAAAGATATGCATGAGTAGAGTCCAAAGTGAACTTGGATGACATCACATGCAACAAAATGATAATAATGATTAGTATCTGAAATAATAGCGAAATAATTAAATCTAAGGCAAATCATAGAAATTCTTAAACTAATATATCAAAAGTGACTCGATTGAATTAAAAAGTGATCTAGGTGAGGAGTACGAATTCCAAAGAGTTAAACGCATGCTAATGATAAAACAAATGGTTACTTAAACTAATGTTAGCACTTTCAAAGTCCATGAAAATACATATACTATCCAATCCATTTAATAAATAATAAAGTATATAAATGCTAACAGATGACACTAACAACAAAAGCTAAGACAGAACATTTTTAGTTGATACTAAATGCATAAACACTAATATGCTAACACTACCACTAGATGAGTAAGCTGCCGAAAATTGAACATTTAAACACGACAAGAAACAAAATTGAAACCAATAAGCAGCAAATTGCGAGGCAGAGATTCGACTAGTTACATGGATACAAATTCGAGCTAATAAACATAACGACCCATATAGAATATCAAAGTAACTACACTAATGCTTGACTCATGATAACAATCCTTTTAATCATCACAGAAAAGACGAAGTCAAGCAAAAGACTAAACAAGGAAGAAAACTACTCTTGACAACACAACTCCGCTAAATATCGGACGCATAACACATACTATATAGAAACGGAATGCAAGGGAAAGGTGAAATTACCTTTTCCGAAGCAGCGTTCCGGGACAAAAAGCTTGACCAAAAAGAAATTTCCACCACGAATTTCGTATACGAATGCAGAGCTAAGAAAATTCTTGCGGTGATCTTAGAACCAAACTCAAAAACCTCTAATATTTATAGGCTGAGATTAGAATTGAAAGAGGGATAAATAGATGAATTTTTCAAATTTGAAATTTCAATTCATGTGCCCTTTTTTGAGGCAACTATGGAAGAGAGGCATCTTTCTAAAAGGGGGAAAAGGGGGATAGGACGCGGCTACTGCAGGTTCGAGTTTACCAGGATTTTCTGGAATTTAGTTGTGTTCCTCACTGACAGAAGAAGAAGAAAACATAAGGGGGTCGGTTTTGGAATTGATGTGTATGTATCTTGAGAAAATTAAATGAAAGGTGTCAATTAAGTGTTAGTTTTTGTTTTTGGTGACCCTTTTGACCAGGCACCGTCAAATCTATTTTAAAATGTAATAAGCATTTTTGGGACCAAATTAACATTTTTAAAATTTTCTAATCTTTTAGTAAATAAAAAAAAAAAAAAAACTTCATTTATCAACTTTTATAATTCTATCCAAACTATAATTTTTTTTAAAAGTAACAAAAAATGGAATTTTCTATTTTTCTTCTCCCAACGTTCTCTCTTCTCTTCTTCTTCTTCTTTCAAAAATCCAAAAATCCAAATATCCAAATAAATATTTCCCCCCATTATCTTGTCTTCCTCCTCATCTCCGGTTGTGACTGTCTTTTCTTTCTAAGCTGAAGATTGTGTTCTACCTAAAATGGGTAAGTCATTTTTTGAATGATTTTACATTTTTCGAACAATACTATGTTTTTTTTTCTTGGGCTAATTATCAATAAATCGTTCTATATGTGAAAATTGAATAATGGTGTAATTGTTCCTATTATTTATTTTTTGAAAGAAAATCAACAAACCAAAAAAAACCCTAATTTCAAGAAAATGTATATGTATTGTTAACGTTGAGTGAAAAATCATTTTTTGTTGCTTTTGTTGTCTATTTGTGACCATTTTGTTCATATGATTTTAGAAAAATAGTCTTATTCAGTTGTCCAACAAATATTTTATTTTTTTGAACGATGTGTCATATGTTGATACATTTTAGTGATATGTTGACATATGTTCTAACAAAGTTGTGATATGTTGGAACATATCACCTATGTGTTAGAGCAACATAATGGTCATCTGTAGTAACTGAAGAATCATTTGTGCCACATGAAGATTTATCTGTGGCCAAAGCAGATTCATTCGTGACAACAGAAGGTACATCTATGTCAATATGATATTATTTGCTAGCCGTTATTATTTTATAATCAATTGTAAACTCTCAAACTTTTTATATTCATCTTGTAGATGAAATGATACAAGAAGCTTCATCCATGAGAATAACACAAACTTTTATTGGTGTTGCTTCCTCTTCTAATATCACTTGCTCTTTTTGTATATGCAAAGAATGTGAGCATCAACATGGTTATTTTATCAATCGTGTTAAAAAAATCATTGATATTTGTAAGAAAATGACTTATAATATTGATACCATACATCGAAGAAGATTTCACAACCTTAAAAGTGTAGGAGGTTGAAAAATATATTTTATAATCACTATCTATAATCAGTGAGAAGAAAGAGAAGGAGAACAAGGAAAAGAATGAGAAGGAGAAGGAGAATAAGGCAAAGGAGGAGAACCAAAATGAGAAGCAGATAGATACATATCAAGAGAAAGAGAAAGAGAAGAAAGTCAAAGTCTATGTTGTGATGTGAAGCAATAATATCCATTTGAAGGTTTCAACATTGACAGAGAGGGTACAACTGAACTAATGTCATCATTCTCGAAAATGGATAAATGAGGTTATTTACATTTATCATGCAAAAAAGTAAAGTCTTTCAATCATTGTTAGTATTTCTTCTTGTTGTCAACTAAATATTTATTTATAATGATTACACAATTGCAGAAGAGACAAAGACGATCACTACTTAGCCAATTGCTCAAATCTTGAGTTAAAACAACTTGATTTTGTAGTTACATTTCCAAAGAAAAATAATTGGTTCTACGTAATATATCAACCCAATATGTATAGGACTGATAAGGTAAATTCAGGCACACTTTTATCTTTTAATTGAGACATGACCAAAAACAAATTAATTGATACAAAAATGCACTTGTTTGATGCATCTATGCAACATGTGGAGGTCATTTTATACTATTTGCGAAAGAAGTCGAAGCAACATAGTCATTCTAAATATTGATATATCATTACTAATTGTTTTTTCAAGACATACATTGACATTGCTAGTGTTGTTCCTAAAAATGAGAGTGAAATCGTTGGCACTACCAAAGGGTTTCGTATACCTGGTGGACTGCCTTCGCACCTGACAAATAATGTTTATGTCCCTGTAAATTGTAATGGGGAGTTTCGTTGGTTCTTGAAAATCGTTGCATTGAATCTTACCAAGGAAACAAAAAATCTCATCCATTCGAAGTAGAGATGTTACTAGTATTGCCCAACAAACAAGCAGTAGCCTGTAAATATCACATTATTTTTTTATCTTGCAACTATCGAAATGTGATGTTATTATATTTTATAATTTATGATATACCATACAGAGATTGTGGACTTTTTGTTGTTGCATACGCTGAGATTTTTTGTCACATCCATGTTTACCCTTTAAACGTAAAATGCGTTGTCGTCCTTTTTAAGGACTAAGACTAGCCTCTTAATCTCATGTCATTACAATCATAGGTTGAAATTGCGAAAAAATTTAAAACTTTTTATTACATCTACTTGGAGGTTTACATAGACCTCTATATACACATAATATAGTCTTATCGAGTATACATAAACCCTTCGTATAGGAAGGTTACATAGCCTTCTACTTTTATTGTACATTATTATATAGAAAATACCAAAGTCATAAAAGTCGTCTCATCTCATAACCATCTATTTGGAATATACCAAATTTGGGCATAGCCCTTACATCAATCCAACAAGACCACATATAGGTCATACAAAAGTATAGTACTCAATTGAAAAGGTAAGAAATGAAAGAGTATTTAAACTCATAACAAGTACGAAATGCTAGATAGCGGTATTGCCCTCGGAAGTTGAGGACCTACCTACTTGGTTGAAATGAAGAATACAAGCATTCAACAATGTCGTCTTCCAAACTCTTCAACGACCGAAATCTAAAATGTTGGGAAAAAGGGAAAAAAATGGGGTTAGTACTCCACATGTACTAAATATGAGACCATATGCACATATAATGTCAAAATATGCTAAAAAGGGACTTTTAGTCAAAACATGCCATTTTTCAAGTTTAAAAGTCTCATGCATAACCAAACAAGTCATACCAATCAACCAAACATGCTTCCCAACTCAAACAAGTAATATATATCCCAACATACTTGAACTCATAATTTACTACAACCCTACCATCAAAGAACAACCTCACAAATATGGTTAAGGGTGAATCACACCATTTAAAGCAAGACAATTACTCATGAATCCTTAAAAAGTCAACAAGTGCAATGACCAAACAAAGCCCCATAACCTTGCTCAACCAAGTAGACTTAACAAGAAAACATAACCAATGTCCAACTTTAACAATATAATCCAACTACATATATCAAGAGGATAATCATCATCATATATGGTTATTTACATTGTAGCATCCACAGATTATTACCTTATATATCATTATCATATGCATAAATACTATCAACTTCCTAAAGCTTCCATCAAGGTCACCTAGTGCAAGGCATAGGTAGAGTCCCATACCTCTACCTAGGTTAAGTTAAACCTCTCAACTCACCTTAGTTAGTTTATACTTTATTACTTTATTTTAATTTAGAGAAAACTTTCCTTAACCGACACAGATCACAAGAGATAAGTGTGGACTTCGGTGTTGTAAAACCTTACACCAATGGAAGATGGTCTACCGGCCAAAGTATAAACAAACATAAACATAACTTTCTAGGTGGATCCACTAGCTAGTCTTCATATGGGGCAACATAGTTCAAGAACTAAGAGATAGTACATTCCATCTTGGTACCACTTGGTAGTTGGGGCCTCCTCTCATGGGAATACATTGGAGGAGTATTCCTTTTTAGGAAGTCAACATCTCATATAGAACTATACGACAAATCTTCCTTTTTGGGAAGTCATCACTTCCCATTGTCAAGTTCACTCGGTGCTAAGCTAAGTCCCTTTATTGAAATGCCCTTAAGCCTTTAATTATCAATCATAGCTTAGTTTAGGTCATAGGGACTACCCCTTGTATAATCATTATCATCAATAACTCAATAAGAATTGTATGTGTATATCCATTTCATCACAATTCATATAAGTGAGGTTAACACATTAACATTTCATAGCATATCAAGACATATTGATAATTATCACCATCCTTATATCACATACACCTTAATAAACCTCACGACATAATCAAGAAATTTCTATTCAACATCATACCATCCTATCATCCTGATATAATACATACTCCAATATAACATCATGACTTAACAACAAATTAATCACAATTGGAAGTAAAGATAGAGATTCCAAGACTTACCAAGTCTTCCTTATAGTACATCATCAAGGTCTTACCATCGACCCATAACTCAACCCAATTAGAGGAGTAACATCATCACACAATGATAACCAATAAGATAACAAGGCCAATTGCATCTCTATAACACAATTTAACACTAGATCATAACTTAAGACAAGATACATAGGCCAATTTCACAATGTACTTCATAACCTAAACCACATCTCAATAACTATCATGATAGGCATATAATTCATCTTAATTTATTCATAATAACACCATAGGATTATAATCTAATCATTAACCAAGTCAATTAAATGATCACGATACAATATAGGTCAAGATCCAATCTAGGGTTAGGGGTTGAGGATCATGTTCTTTAATTTATACCAAAACATAAGCAATTATCACAATCAAGTTAAAATACATGTTTATCTACTCAATATGACCTAAAAAAACCATTAAAAACTCAATCCATATCTTCAATTTCGTAATTGGATGAAACCCAAAAAAAAAAAACTCAACTTTCAAAATCCATTTTGAAGGAACCCTCTGAGGAAAGAGTCTCAAAGGTGAATTATATCCCATAACGTAATGTTTTATGACAATTATATTGGTGAATTCTCCCCTTTCCATCCCCCCAAACCCTTGTCCTTGCTAGTCTTCAATGATGAGTTCAAGTAGAGAGAGAAAGAAGAGAGAAGGAAGAGAATTTGTATTTGAGAGTTGTAATTAGGTTAATTGGGGTTGGGGCCTTTATATGGGAGTTTAAGTTAGTTAATTAGTCTCCCCTTAATCCATAACTAACTCCTAAACCACTGCGCATGCAATGTTGCTTCAAACTTCAAGGGTCCTCCTCAAGAGGCCCTTGGTTGGTCCTTGGGGAGTCTTACCCGGAGGTTTCGACCATGAAACAACTCAAACACCTAGTTCCAACTCCTAAAAGCTAGTCAAATAGGCTAAGGCACGCTAGTACCTCTTTGAACCAACTTTCAAACGTCATGGACGTTCTTGGACGTTTTGATTCTTAAACATCCTAAATGACCTAAATTCATAAAAATAGACTTAAAAACAGTAATTAGACCTCATGAAACCTATTTTAGGCTTTACGACACGCCTTGGATTTTCAAAGTGTTACATTTTCGTGTGATGGAATACAAGTACCATCTTGTGGAATTAGTTCTGAAACACTTCATATGAGATATTCTTCACTCCTATAGAATTATGGGATTTTAAAAAGGCTCAAAATTACTATGTTAGTTACAATGAAGACCCACAGAGGCCTAGACCTAAAAAATCGAAGTTCGAGTGGTTACCACCATTGATTAGATTGATGGTTATGTATACCATTGTGGATTATCTTTTTGTTGATAAGTTGTAAAAAACAATTGGTTAAGTCTTAATTTTTGTTGATAATATTAATATAAATGATTATTATTATTTTTATTTTGTTGGAATAAATTTCTATTATGATGGAAGGAAGAAATATGGTGACCGTGGCAACATATATAATTTCTATTGTAAAAAATACCACAGAATTATCTGCATGTGCATCAACAGAAAGGATACATGTGGCGACATATGTCACAAAAATAAGATGTATGGTAACATATGTCACAGAAAGGAGATATGTGACAATATTATATTGTAACATATGTCACCAAAAAAAGATATAAGCCCCCAACAAAAAATATATATGTGAGAACATATGTCACACTTTGAATTATCAAAATCAATAAAGGTTTAAAACAATCTTCCCATCATTTTTCTAGTCTCTCTCCCATATAAAAGGACGTTTCATATTCCAAATTAAATTTATTTTACTAATATCCATTTTCTTTTTTCTTTTTTCTTCTTTCCTTTCTCTCTTTCCATTATTTCTTCACAGACCAATATTGTTGTTGCAATATTTTCTACAACATTAGTGGTTATCGATTGTGATCCTCTTCTACAACAAGGCGTCGTACCCTCATCATTTCTAGCTTATTGTTGATATCTTCTCAGGTAAATTTTAATTACGATTTGAAATACTTGCTGGCATCAAATTAGGACATTTTAGTGGTTTTATCACTTTTTTAGTTGGATAGTTATTCTTTTTGAAATATAATCTAATTTCAAAAAGCTTAATTTTTAGTTTGTTGGTTCTAGTTTAGGGAGGGTTTTGTGTTTTTTTTGTTGGTTCATGTGTGGTATTGAATCGTATTTTTTGTTTGTGTTGTTGTGTATTGTGTTGTGTGTTGTCTTGTTATGTTATTGTTATTTTTGTTAAGAAATATTTAATTTTGTGGTTGCAGATACAAATATTTTGGCTCATCTCAAAATTAAAATTGATCTAACTGACACAAAGATTCAGAAGAAGCCTAGGATGAAAACTTCTAGGAAGAAGAATGAAAGAAGAACTTGCATCTGAAGCAGATTCTTCTTCTTAAGTAGAACCAGAATTTTCTCAAAAAGGATATGAAGAAAGAGAAAAATAGAAAAATAAAGTTGGTGATTATGGAGAAAGAGTCGAAGACATTAAGGAAGAACAAGGAAAAAAAAGAAGTTGAGGAAGAGAATGAATATTAAAAAGAAGTTCAAGAAGATAAAGGAAAACAAAAAGAGTTGAGAAAGAAGAAGGAAAAAATAGAGAAGCAATTGTGGAAGCAGGAAAAAATAGAGAAGTAGTTGAGGAAGAAGAGGCAAGACAAAAAGAAGTTGAAGAAGAAGGAAAGAATAGAGAAGAATTTGAGGAAGAAGAAGAAAAAAAATAAAGAAGTGGTTGAGGAGTAATAAGAAAATATAAATGAAGTTGATGAAGATAAAGGAAAACAAAATGAAGTCGAGGATGATGATGGGATCAAAACTATCAATGTAGACACTTTCCCTATGCATTTGCAGCCTAATGATACTGGTGATAACATTATCATGTCAGCCATGGGAAGAAATTTCGACACCTTCAGGATCATGCTAAAAAATTTGGGTTTGGATTTCTTTTAGGAATAGTTGGTTTGGTTATTTTTTTGATTTTCCAGAGAAAAATAATGCACGTTTTCAAATGACCATGGTCAATGAACTTCTGAAAAGAAGGTGATTTTTTGAAATCCTTAACAAAAGGATGAAATTTTGATTAATTATTGTGACACGTCACTCTCCTTTGGCAGAAGAGAGTTTTCCATTGTTTCATAGGGAAAAAGCTATCCTCCTTATGAGCCAATCCTAGAATTCATAGTAAAAAAACCACAGAGATGAAAGAAATGAGAAAAAAAAGAAACAAGACAACCAAATTGTGGGGAAGGACTTGGTGTCCCTTGTTGGCACAAACTTCAAGAATCCCGATTTAATATTTTTGTTGAATGACGAGGATACATCAAAGAAGCATAGAGATTCATTCTGCTAACTTTGGTTTGTACATAATGTACTTTTGGCCAAAGATGGTAACAACATATCGATCAAATAGGTGAATTTATCTCAGGATATTGAGGCTTTCAAAGACTATCATTGGGGTCATGACAACTTAGAATTAATTGTCAAATACTTGTTGAAACCATTAGGACCAAAGACTAATAACTTATTTTGTCTTTCCATGGGCTTTCATGGTAAATATAAATGTTCTTAATCTTTTTATATTTTATTGAATAATTCAACATTTGATTTGTGACTTTTATTCCATTTTATAGGCTTAGGCATTTGATGTTATTCCTCGTTTGACCCATCAAGTAACTGGAGATGAACAGACCTCATCTCCAAGGATATTGGTTCAGAGAAAAAAATGTCAAAATTCCTCCAGATCTCTTTGACCCTCCTCATGATGCAGTAAGTTGAAGCTGTTATATTAAAAATATAAAATTGTCATATATATCAATTGTTGTACAGATGGGTCATCTGGTGTTGCAGATGGCCCATATGTCACAATAGATGCATCATCTGTAGCAACATTTGACCCATTTGTAATTACATATGGCCCAAATGTTGCTACAGATGATGCATATGTTGCAACATGTGACAGAACTGTTCCAAATATTCCTATAGATGACTTATTTTTATAATTTTAGGTTGTGCACCCATGGATTGTCTCTACAGAAAATGAATTAAAAATTCCATATCTAATTACTCTAGGGTTGGTGGAATTCTTATTTTCTCATGTCGTGGATATAGTTAAAATGGAATTGGTTAAAGCAAGAACCATCAAAAGAGACGGAGTTGATAATGACTTAGTATTTTTGATGGGGTTGATGTTGGTAGTGGTATTGATGTTCGTGCTAGTGTTGATGTTGGTGGTGATATTGGTCTTGCTGGTGGACAAAACCAAGGGGATACCTCTTATAGAAGATGCTCTAGCTTTCTCGGTGAGAAGTGAAAGAAACAAGACGAAGACTCTATCATGTATCTTCAAACACCGATTTAGGCTGTCAATGATTTTAAAAACAAGAGGGGGTTCAAGGGAATTCCATAAAAGAATGTTCAACATCTATATACTTCACAGGACACGGGAGGAAAATTTCTTTTACCAAGACAATACAAAATATGAAGATGAAGATCTTTGGAGAATGGACAATGACCGTAGAAGAGGAGGTGTTAGAGTTCAAAAAGGTAAATGCCTATAAGCGTGTGGCTATAGATGAAAAAAATAAAGTGTTGAGATTGACGAGAATGAAGGATTTGCGTGCACAATAGGACATGCATTTTTTATTGGATCATTTGATTACCAGGACAACAATTCAACCTCCCCAAACCATGTTGTGTGACAATGCAGTTGATCGAATGCAATGGGTTTGGGCTGTGAGATAGTATCAGGAGATTTAAGCTTTGACAATGATGTGTTTGTAATTAAAGACAATGTTTTATTTTATCACTTATGTTATTTTATCTTAAATTCTGATCAAGTATATAGTATGTGATATTATATTGAGAGCAAGTACTTAATCAAATGTAGTTACATAAGGATCATATGTAGAAACATATGTCTCATATATAGTGACATAAGGGTCATTTGTAGCAACATATGTCTCATATGTAGCAACATAAGGGTCATCTTTAGCAATATATGTCTCAGATGTAGCAACATATGGATCATCTGTAGAAACATATGTAGCAATATATGGGTCATCCCTAGCAACATATGTCTCATATGAAGGAACGTATGCCTCAAATGGTCAAAGTTGCTATATAAGGGTGATATGTTGCAACATGTTTGAGGCATCTGCAGCACCAGATTATTCATCTGCAACAACATATGTCTCATATGTAGCAACATCTGCTTCAAATGGTCTACTACATAAGGGTGATATGTTGCAATATTTGAGGCATTAGTAGTAAGAAATAAGTCACCTGTAGCAACATATGTCTTATATGTAGCAAACATGGATCATATGTAGTAACATTTCTGGTCACATGTTACTAAAGATGTGTGATATGTAGCAACATTTGACTCATATGTTGCGATATTTAACTCATATGTTATGTTAAGAACAAGTAAAAATGCCGGACTTGGAGTGCAAAACTACATTTATTTATTTCCACAACTATGATAATTTTAATTGTTGTACTCAACTACATAAAAATTTTCCATTCTTAATAATATTTTCTTTGTAATGCTTAAAAAACAGAAAAAAATCACAACAAACAACACGAAGATTAGCTTCTAGTTGTTACAACATTTGGTGTTCTTCTTCTTCATCATCATCACCCATTTGTTATTTCTTTTAATATAACTTTCGTCATCAGTTTCCAACTCCTTAATTTTGTTCGCCAATGTCAGAATACAGAACTTGGATCGTATATCAACATCTTCATAATTCCTCCATCTAAAAAAGTTGCATGCATTCTCTTAAAATACATATCACAAATAAATTTAAATAATAAAAGAAAATAAAGAGAAGTCTCCAGACTAAGATGTAGAAATGTCCGTACACGATAGCGTGGACAAGATCAAAATCTTCGACCTGGATTGTCCTTCGACCATGAACTTTTCATTGAAAGTAAGTCACCATGTTTGCAATAGATTTTTACACCCAACATGGGATCACTTTCATCATTACAAATTCGATTCAATATTGCATTTGACATTATATCAAAAGCAACAAAAAGAAACAAAACCCATTCATTAGATCTAAAGTAATACTGATCTATATTTTAAAGACTTACCTAACCATTATATTGCAAAATTAATGATTTCATTGATTTGGTAATAATGTCAGTGTTTGAGATTTGGTTTAACCAAAGGTTGATCAAATAGTTGTGTGTTAAAAAATAAAGAACAGAAAAGATTGACCGAAAAAATATTGATGAAATAAAATAACATAATTGCATCCCATGCACTCCGGAGATCCATGCGAATAGATTGAAGTGCAGATGAGGAGAGAGAGAGAGAAAGATAAGAGGTGAGACCTAAGAGGCGAGTAAGAAAATGAAATGAAAACCTTAATTTATATGTATCCCTTCTAGAAACGAAATAATGTACTTACGTTTTTAAGGTTTTGCCTTTGGACTGTTGGGCCAATTTTAGAGGTTGGAATTGTTTATGACTTTAATAAAGTGCTTACACTTTAAAGTTGTTGTAACATATGCCAATCATGTGTACATGCAAGTAGTATCACCATTAATAGAGAGGAATTCAAACACATATCCATAAACATAACATGCCATTGAAATAACTAGTTGATATAGTGACATGAAAGGCTATCCTAGGCTACTTATCCACATTTACAAGGTGCTAAATCCAACAAAAAAAATACATTTGAAATGCTCTAGCCCTATACTAGTGCTTTAGCCAGCAAAAAAGGACTTGATTAGAGGATCCAGATTCAAGATTGAGCGATTAAACCTGGAGGGGCATCACCATTCGTTCTTATAGGGTGGTTTATCAGATCTACCCATGCACTCTGTCACACGACCACCTACAGAAATATAAACAACCATAGTTAGCTACCCCATAACAAGGGAAACATTAAACATAAACATAAACATAAACACGATGTTATATATAAAGTAAGAAGACTTGCCAAATGATGAAGCTACCCTCCAGTAGACAAGATCCGAGAAAAACAGACAAATCACCCACGCACTGAGAACACACTTGAAGAACAACGTAGTTACGCTGATTACCCAAAACAAGAGCATGCGTAGACTTGAATTTCTCCAAGGTGGTAACATCTTCTTTTACAGTGATAGGAGGAGAGGAGAAAAAATAAAAGAAGGAAAATAAAAAACCAAGATCCTTTTTTTTGTGAATTAAAGTACCCGTGATTAACTCTTTTATAATGAGTGAGACTGAGTGAATTGTATGTGAGTGGAGTATTCTAGAATGATCCGTCGTTACATTACATGATCAATCAGGTGATATTTTAGAATAAGCATATGTTTCCACATATGACAAGTCTGTTGCAATTTATCCAACAAAACTTGTATATGTTGCCACATATGACTCTTCAAAGATGGGCTAATCGATAAATTGAGTAATTTATAAATGAAAATATCAACTTGGACCAAATTTTAGTACTCCAGACAATAACTAAGCAATAAAAATATTCTACAACACTTGGAACAACGATTTACAAGGGTATTATATAACTATCATATTGATTTACTTGGTCATTACAACAAATGAGGTCCTGACACCCACATTCCACCTAAAATATTTCACAAATGATGTCGACATCTTCTGACATTTAGTGGCTCGATTTTTCTAATGTTGGAAATGAACATTAAGCATTATCTCATGGATTCACCACCAATGAAGATTGAAATTATGGCAAGAACATAGGATTCACCACTGTGTCCACCTTCTGCTACTTCATTAATCATTCTCTATGCAGTTGGATTGTTACAGTTGAAAAAATCATACTAAATAAGAAATAACACATTTCAAATGCAAAATACATTGATAAAAACATGAATATAGTCGAAACAAAATTAAAATTATCATTCCTTTTCTGTATAAGACTTCTAAATTCTCTAATGCTCTGCACATTTCCAGGAATGAAATGGTTTCTTAAGCAATCAACCATGTACGATAAAGAAAGTTGACCAATGTTACCTTCTGATATACATAAGGTTCATTAACGACCTGATTGAGGACCCTAGAACTGAGAAATCAAATCAATGGTTAGGAATCAACTTAAAGAGCGAAAATTGATTCATACATACATACTTTAATTTAACACTCATTAAATCTGGTAGGGAGTAGAAAGCAATCCTTTCAATGGTATCAATTAATAGTTCCCTCGTAAAGGATTCGATGAAGTTCTTTACTCATAGTCATATATTTTTGAAGATTTCTTATTCATATTCTTCCTTTCTGTGTGGGATAAAATTGAAATAAAGGACCTAGTTGTGTTCTTCTTAGATAATGAAATTTGAAAAGTTGCAACTTTGATGATAAAGAGAAGAAGATAGGAGAGAAGAGAACAAAAGAGAAGAGACAACTTCTGACTTTTCAAATGCAAGTATTTTTTTTGAAAGAATAGTAAATTTGAAGTGTCATAATTAAGTTTTTTTCGTAAAAATTTTTCCAATGACATTGATGATATGATTGATTGATTGTTCACACACCTTAGACCTAATTATTTTTTAAAAGATTCGTTTTCTGTGGTACTTGTAACACATAATTGACATATGTTGGAACATATGCAATATTATATTGTAAGATCTAACACATAATTAATATATGTTGAAAGAATGCGTTATTCTGTGGTATTTCTAACACATAATTGATATATGTTGGAACATATACAATATTCTGATGTAAAATGTAACAAATAATTGAAATATGTTGGAACATATGCAATATTCTGTTGTAAGTAGCAACACATATTTAAATAAATCATACATTTTATATAAATAACATAAAATAAACGAAGTTGATTCAAATTAAGATAAAAATGCCTGGGAACATCATCCTCAAATATAAAACAACATTCATTTAATTTCAACAACACTTATGGAGCATTTCAATTTGAGCATGTAGTTCTTTTGTGGTCAGAGTCCCTACATACAAAAAAACTTCTTTATTCTTGTTGGAAATAATTCACCAACTCCATGTCATCTCTTATATCTCTTTTTTCCTGGTTTGCTTGGATCAACATATGGAGGAGGTATTTCTCTCTCTATGATATCCAAAGAAAATCCAATAATCTTTAGGTGGTACCGGGTGAATTTTCTCACAATGTCATTATGTATGTCACGCCCCAAGCTACCCCCAAGACGTGGACATAGGACCCATGACCACAAGTGATCCCAAGCTAACCCTGCTGGCATGATCATGAGCATACTAAAGATAATAAACTGATGCAGAATCTAAATCATAATTAAAATGAAAAGATAGGGAACACCTATATACTATAAATGAAATATTTGAAAACTGATGAATTTAATACAAAACATATCAACTCAATACTAAGTTTAAACTAAATATGTCTAGAAATAGCCTCTAACTGACTAGAAATGCTGGGACAGGCCCCAACTAAGTCTAGCAAAAACTGAAACTAAAGGACTAAAATTATGAAATGAATTCATGACTATTGTCCTCGGAGAATGAGGACTTATCACTGATTCTGCTAAACTGGAGATTAGAATCGATCTAAGCGTGATCTGAATACTGAGAACTTGAACCTACATAACGTGAAGATGTCGTGCACGTATGCGTCAATACTGGAAAGGTACATAGCATGCATGATAGAATTAAGCTGAAATAATACATAACTAAATAAGAAATAAAGCAATGATATAATCTGAACATGATATACTGAATTCTTAGCTAACTAGATGAAATGACCAAATTTATAACATGCTGAGACTGAATACTAACCGAACTGTAAATATTGCAAATGCAATAAATTCTGATTGAACTATGTGAGCTGCTAATAACCGATAATGAAATCACACGAGCTAAATGTGGAGTTTGATATATACGCTCAATCGAGAGGATCCAATATACCCTGCTAAAGGTTTAAAGGCATGCTGGCGTGCTCCCTAAACTGATGCCCACAGAGGGGACTAACAACCTACTTTACTAGTAGTTTTGCGACTGATTGGGTACGCTGAACCCTAGTACAACTCGGTACTTTGCTAATCCTAATGAATTAAGTGATTAACACATTATCACTAAATTTCTGTAAATACTGGATACCTCAAAAGTGAACATGTGAACCGAGAATGCATCAATTAATCTGATAATGATGCATTAATAACTAAGGGATGTATAACAGAATAACTGAAATATCTGACCTAATATGTGTAATTAAGGAATTAAAGAAATACATAGCTAGGGTTATGAAATTATGCAATAATCTAGGTAATAACATGGTAATCTGACTTGGAACATATAACTAACTAATTCATGATATTCTATTGAAGTTCTAGAAACCCTAGGTCTAATCATAATAAGGGAATCGAGAATCTGCTGAAAACTAGGGATCTAATGGGTGAAAGGAACCTACTAGTGAAATCCCACATACCTAGTGATGATATCCATAGACAAAATCTTTAGATTTGGGGGCTGGAACTGTTGGAACCTTGTTGTGTTCTAAAACTAGGGTTATTAACCTTTTTATCCTCTATTGCTTCTAATTTTCTAAGTTTTGATTTATGATTTTGACTTAGGTAAGTTCTTGTAATATTTCTAGGATTGAACTGATTAAAATCTCATAATTTAGCGCTTAAATGACGTATCTTAGAGGTTAAACGAACTAGGAAAAGACCAAAATACCCCTAAAATTTTTGCAGTCAGACCAATTGACGATCTGGACTGACAGGCCGTCGTGCAATTGAGGTCCGTTGTTTGGGCCTGCTCGACAGGCTTTCACTAAAATAGGTATAACTTTTTACTCAGAGGTTATATTTTAGCAAACTAGGTGGCTATGGAAAGATTAATTCAATTATCTGTTATATAATTGGTAATGGAGCACCTAATTGATTTTGTGATAAAATTTATGACTATTTGAAGTTGACCCTAGCAGCTAATTCCCCCTAACTAACTGCTTACCTCACCTACGATCAGACCTACAAACTGTAGATTAAATGACAGTCCGTACTGGCCATCCGTAGTTCATGTTAGAGGCTAGGTAACTTGAGTATCAATCTGCGGACACAAACGACCGACCGTATTCTGACTTATAGACCGTATGTAAGTTTATGAATCGACACTTACTCGATTTTCTAGGCTGAGTCTTGGGGGAGCTTCAGTGGAAAATGATGGATGTATAGTATGGGCCGTAGATCAGACTACGGGTCCGTCGATGGTAACTGTCGATTGCACCTGCAGATTTATAGAAAGCTGATTTCAGGTCTGTCTTTAATAGAGGGTGTTACAATGTATTTTTTTCATTGAATAATTAGGAGAGGAGTACTCATAAATCTTATTTCCAAAATCGATGCCATATTGGGATCGAAGCGCTGCCATGTCATGTGGACAGGGTATTTTGTCCAAGTGAAAAATTCTATAAGTACAAGTTCTTCTTTGTTGATCCACCATAGCAACATCACCATGACTAGTGATACTGAACTTGCAGTTAGTAATTTGATAAGACAACAACTTGTTGCCCACGTTGACATAATTTGATATGTCTTTTTCAATTTAAGGAACAAATATATTGTATAGTTCACCAGTTTCATACGCCTATGGTTAACTAAAAGAGCGACTATGAAAGATTCTCTTTCAACATCAAACATAGAATTCACCGACTCTGTGATGTTTGACGTCATAATATTATATCTACACAACAAAGTATTAAAAATAAAATAAAATGCATAAAATTACAATAAAATCAAAAAGATGGTATAGACAATAACATACTTATTTCTCGAGCAAACTGCCTTGCTCCATGTGTGAAGTCCAATACGTTCAAGAGTTTCAGCCACCTTTGGTACCAAATCTCTTATTTGATTGAAATGGTCGTTGAACTTAGATCTATCATACCTCCTTGCTGCCTTATAAAAATGAGGCACTATCTTTTAATTGTGAAAGTTATTTCGAATATTTTTCCCAAGGTGTCTCATGAAACAATCATAATGAGATGCACGGTAGATAGCCGAAACCATCTTTTGAATACTTGGATGCCTATCATAAATAATTCAAAACTTATCAGTATCATCTACAAAACTTCTCATATTTGGAAAAAAAAAATATTTATATGAGGCATCATATTCCTTGTCCACATTACCGAAAGTCACTAGAAATATATGATTCTCGGCATCTTGTACCACTGCCGATAACAAAACTCCTTTATACAATGCCGTCTTGCTTCCTAGATTTGCAACTTTAAGCATATAATGGTATGCATTAAATACTAAATAGTTGTGCTTGTGTGTTCCCCAAACATTAGACTTAGCATGCTCCATGACCTTATAAATCTTCTAATATCTTACATTGCAACCTAATTCTGTGCGGAGTTGATTTTGACTTATGTCTTGTGGATGACCCTTTACCACTGGGAAACTATTTTCAAAGTACTTACTATGAATTTTTCTGTGACATGAAGATTATGGCTTCTAAGATGCTCTAAACCACACGTATGGTACTTTTCATAGATTCTAGTGACAAACCAATCATTACTTGTAAATTTCACAGACCTCATACACCAACTACACTCTTGATATAAACATTATAAAGAAAACAAATTACGAGAATTGATCACATTTTTTCAGTCTAAAATCTTTTTTTCTCAATCATGCAATCTTAAGTGAATTTGCTAGTTCTTCCTTGTTTTTGAAGGTCATTCCCTTACAAAAACTGGTTTAATCATCTCGAACATTATTCACACGTGATGATTGAGAATAAAATGGAATGTTGTTGCCAATAATAGGTGTAGGAGGATTGTTGCTATCACGCCTCGAGCTACCCTTGAGACGCGGACACAGGACCTAGTACCACAAGTGATCTAAAGCTAACCCTGCTGGCATGGTCATGAGCATAATAAAGATAATGAACTCATGTGGAAGCTAAATCATAATTAAGATGAAAAGATGGGGAATACCCATATGTTAAAACTGAGATATATGAAAACTTATGAATTTGATACAAAGAAAATATCAACTCAGAACTAAGCTGAAACTAACTATGCCTGAAAAATAGCCTCTAACTGACGCAGGGATAGGCCGTATCTAAGTCTAGCAAAAATACTGAAACTAAAGGACTAAATACTAGAAATAACTCATTAATATTGTCCTAAAAAAATGAGGACTCACCACTGATTATGCTGAACTAAAGATAAAAAAATTGACCTAAGCATGATCTGGATGTTGAGAAACTTAATCTACATCATGAGAAGATGTAGGCACGTATTCATCAATACATGAAAGGTACTGAGCATGCAGGATAGAATAAGACTGAAATTAAACATAAGTGAACAAGCACAAAAGCAAGTATAGTAATCTGATCATGATATACGAATTTTGAGCTAACTTGATTCATTGACCAAATTTATGACATGGTGACACTGAATACTAACTTAATTGTAAATATGGTTAATGCAGTAGAGTCAAACTGAACTATGGGAGCTACTAATAATCAATAATAAAACCGATGACCTAAATGTGGAGTTCGAATTATACGTCCCATCAAGAAGACCCAATATACCATGCTAGAGGCTTAAAGACATGCTGGCGTGATCACTAAGCTGATGCCCAAAGAGGGGACTTAAAACCCACCTAGCTAGTAGTTCTTGGACTATTTAGGTATGCTGAGCCCTAGTCCGATATTATGACCGATATTGTAAAGGAGTGATTAAGACATTATGACCGAATTTTTATAAATACTGAAATAGCTCAAAACTGAAAATGCAAACTGAGAATGCAACAATATATCTGATAATTATGCATTAATAACTAAGACATGTATATCTGAAGAAACTGAAATATATGACCTAGCATGTGCAATTCAATAACAAAAGAAATACAAATCTAGGGTTCTAAATTCATGCGATAAACTGAAGAATATGTTTACAATGTTATTTGGAACATATATCTAAGTAATTCGTGATGATATGTTGTAATTATAGAAACCCTAGGTCTATCCATGATAAGAGAATAAAAAACTGACTGAAAACTAGGGACCTAATGGGTGAAAAGTACCCACTAGTGAAATCCCACATACCTAACGATGAAAACCATGGAGAAATACTTAGATTTCAATGTTGGAACTGATTGAACCTTGTTGCATTCTTGAACAAGGGTTCTTGACCTTTTCCCCCTTTCTTGCTTCTAATTTTCTTAAGTTTTTATTAATGATTTTGACTTAGATAAGTTCTTTTTATGTTTCTAGGCTTTTCTAGGCTTAAATTGACTAAAATATGATGATTTAGGACTAAAATGACGTATCTTAGGGGTTAAACGAACTAGAAAAAGACTAATAGACCCCTGGAAATTCTGTTGTTGGACCAAACGAGGACCTGGACTGACGGGCTATCGTTCAATCGACAGTCTGTCATTTGGATCCGTAGTTTGGGTCTGCTCAATAGGCCTTTACTAAAATGGGCACAACATTTTACTCGGAGGTTTGATTTAGCAAACTCGGTTTCTACGGAAAGATAATTCAATTATCTATCATTTTATAGGTCATAAAACACCTAATTCATTTTGTGCTAAGAGTTATGACCATTTGAAATTGACCCAACAATATTTCCTCCCTAACTGACTGCTAACTTTAACCTACGGTCAGACCGACGGACCGTAGATCGAACGACCGTCTGTGCTGGTCATCTATAGTTTATGTCAGAGGCTGGGTAACTTGAGTCTTTATCCACGAACTCAGACCACAGACCGTAGTATCACTTACGGACCTTAGGTCTGTCCATGGATCAACATTAGTCGATTTATCTAGGCTGAGTTTCGGGAGAGTTTCTCTGACAATGACGGATGTGCAGTACTGGCCGTAGATATGACTACGGTCCGTAGATAGTGTCCATCGATTGCACCTTTAGATTTCTTAAAAGCTGATTTTTGGTCTGTTTTGGATACAGGGTGTTACACTATCTCCCCCTTGAGAGAACTCATCCTCAATGAAGACTAAACTAGTTGAAAGAGAGAGAGAGAGAGAGAGAGAGCTGCAATCCCTACAACTAAACATGGAGGACTAAATTTCTGACTGAACTGAGTTCCAAGTACATTTAAATACGCTGAAATGCAAGTACAATCTAAGGGAACATGATTCTAAGGCTTAATATATGCCTGAATAACTAAAAAACTAAAGAGGAACTATTACCTCAAGCTGAAGTGGAATCAGAAGGAAAAAGGTAAGGATATTTGGCTTTCATTGGTGCTTCTGCTTCCCAAGTAGCTCTCTTTACGACCTGACTCCTCCACAGAACCTTGATTGAAGCGACTTCTTTGTTTCTAAACCTTTTAACCTAACGTTCAAGAATCTCAACTAGTACATCCTCATAAGAAAGACTATCTTTCAAATCCATACTCTCTAATGACACTACAAAGGCTGGGATACCCACACACTTCTTCAAGAGCGAGATGTGGAAGACTGGATGCACTGCTGCTAGTTTTGATGGAAATTCCAACTCATATACCACCTTGAAAACCCTTTTCAAGATCTTGTGCGGGCCTATATATGTAGTACTGAGCTTCCTTTTGTTGTTAATCTCATTACCCCTTTCATAGGTGACACTTTCAAGAAAACCCAATCATCAACTTGGAACTCTAGTACCCTTCTCCTAACATCTCCATAAGATTTATGACGAATCTGGGTTGTCCTAAGTATATCTCGAATGAGTTTCACTTTCTCCATAGCATAAAAGACTGAATCTGACTGCCTCACCAAATTCAGATCAACCAACGAGAGATCTACATCTACACCCATACAGTGCCTCATAAAAGGTCATCTGAATGCTTTTATGGTAGGTATTGTTGTAGTCGAACTCAATAAGAGGAAGGTGATCATCCTAACTACCATTGAAATTTGATCACACAAGCTCTCAACATATCCTCTAGGATTTGAATGGTACGCTCCTCTAGTCCATCCGTTTGCGGATGAAATATTGTGCTAAGGTTAACCTGAGTACCAAGACCCTTCTGAAATGACTTCCAGAAATAAGAGGTAAAGTCACGAGTCAAAGGAGGCAATTCAGAATGAAAGACATGCAAACCAGAAACGGAGGAAGCCACCCTTGCAGATAAGATGGCCGAGGACCTATATCTCAGATGATAGACAAAGGAAACCCATGCAACCTCACAATTTTATTTATGTAATGCTTGGCTTAGTCCTTTGCCTAATCTGTAGTCTTGATCCCCTAAAAGCGAGAAGACTTAGTCATCTTGTCAACTATCACCAAGATGGAGTCATGTGTTTGCGAGTTTGAGGTAACCCTGTGATGAAATATATATTGATCACTTCCCAGTTCCAAGTAGTAATGTCGACCTCTTGATTCATACCCCTTGGTTTCTGATGTTTTACCTTAACTTGTTGGCACTCACTCACAAAATATGCTATATCCCTATTCATGCCATTCCACCAATAATTTTCCCGCAGATCACGGTACATCTTAGCGACACCTTAGTGAATAAAATATGTAGAGTTATGGGCTTCTACAAGAATATGCTATCTCAACTCACCTGTATCAGGAATACATAATCTACAGTGGTAGCAAAGTACACCATCTCCCCCCCGGGATAAAACCTCCACTCTCTGATTGTGGACTGTACCCTTAAGTTCAAGCAAGATTGGATCACTGTCTTTCTATTCCTTAACCTCCACTACAAAAAGAGATTATGCCCCATTCTGAATTGTTACACCATCGTCAGATATGCTCATAAGGCGAACTTCCAAGCGAGCAAGCCTGTGAACATACTTCGCTAGCTCCTTCCTTTATTTATCCACATGGTTTACACTACCCATAGATAATCTTCTACTACATTTGCCCTACCAGGATGGTAAAATATACTCATATAATAACCCTTAAGGAACTCAAGCCATCTCTTTTGGTGAAGATTCAACTCTTTATGGGTGAACACGTACTGAAGGCTCTTATGGTCAATGAACGCATCTACATGAACACCATACAAGTAGTGTCTCCAGATCTTGAGTGCAAATATTACTACTACAAGCTCGAGGTCATGAGTTGGATAGTTTTTCTCATTTACCTTAAGTTGTCTAGTAGCATAAGCTATAACCTTATCTCACTGCATCAACACACAACCAATGCAAACTCCAGATGCATCACAATAAATCACATAACCATCTAAACCCTCTGGTAGACTCAATACAGGAGCTGTAGTCAATCTAGTTTTCAATCCTACAAAGCTTTTCTTGCAATTATCTTACCATTGTAACTTGACCTTTTTCTGAGTCAACCTACTCAATGATAAGTCTATAGATGAAAATCCTTTCACCAACCTTCTATAATAACCCGCTAGACCTAAGAAACTTCTGATATCTATAGCAAAGGTAGGACTAGGACGTTGTTTCACTGCTTTTATCTTTTGTGAATCCACTCGGATCCCCTCGCAAATTATAATATGAACAAGGAAAGCAACGGATTGCAACCAGAACTCACATTTGCTAAAATTAGCAAATAACTGACGATATTTGAGAGTTTGCAGAACAAATCTAAAATGACTCGCATGTTCTTCCTCATTCCTAGAGTAAATGAGTATATCATCAATAAATTCGATAATGAACAAATCGAAGTACCATTTGAACATTCTGTTCTTCAAATCCATTAAAGCTACAAGAGCATTAGTTAGTCCGAATGACATATCTAAATATTCATAATTACCATACCGAGTCTTGAAGGCTATTTTCGGATGTCTCTATCGCTGACTCTAAGCTAATGACAACCTGATCTAAGGTCTATTTTCAAAGAAATTGCTAGCGCCTTAAAGTTTGGTGAAACAAGTCATCAATCCTGGGGATGGATACTTATTCTTGATTGTGAGTTTGTTAAACTATTTATAGTCAATGCACATTCTGAGAAAACCATCTTTATTCTTTATGAACAAGTCTAGTGCACCCCATGGCAAAATACTAGGTCTGATGATGCCCTTATCTAAAAGGTATTTCAACTGTTCTTTCAATTCCTTAATATGAGCTGGAGCCATTTCGTAAGAAAGAATAGAAATAGGTTGGGTATCTGGAAGGATATCAAGTCCAAAGTCGATTTCCCTTTCAGGTGGAACACCGAGAAGATCTTCTGGAAACACTTAAGGAAACTCACTGACTATTGGCACTGACTCAAGAGTTGGGCTTTCAAAGCTAGAATCCTTAAATTCGAACTAAATGATAGAGATAACCCTGAGAGATCATATTTCTCGCCTTAAGGTAAGAAATGAATTGCTCCATAGGCGCTAAGCTACTTAACCATCAATTCTAAGATTGATTTGTTTTGAAAGTTAAAATGAACAATCTTGGTTCTACAAATGATAGAGGCTTAATAGGAATGTAACCAATCCATGCCTATAATGACATTGAAGTCTACCATTTCTAACTCTACAAGATCTGTTGAGGTGACTTTGACATGCTGTGACAGGGCAATATATGTATATCCGTCTAGCTATAACTAGGTCACCAACTGGAGTAGAGACTGATATACCGTGGTTTCACGGTATTTTTAATACTTTTTCCTTAAATTTAGAGTGTGTCCAAAAGCCTTTTTGTATTGATTTTTATGTAAGTTTCTCCTTATTTACAGGAAATCTGTCCAAACATAAATGCGGAAGTTTTTGAGCAAGAAATGTAGAAAATTTACCACCTACGGAGCTCATGACGGTCCGTCGAGCTTGTGACGGTACGTAGGTGGCATTGTTGTGTAGCTGCTGAAGGAAAATGGGGAAGTCTGACTTAGTGTGAATTATGGAACTCCACTACAGACCGTCATAGCCACGACGGTCCGTCCTGCTGGTTCGTTGTGACGATCAGAGAGTAGTCCCA
This sequence comes from Solanum lycopersicum, assembly GCF_036512215.1. Taxonomy (NCBI): domain Eukaryota; kingdom Viridiplantae; phylum Streptophyta; class Magnoliopsida; order Solanales; family Solanaceae; genus Solanum; species Solanum lycopersicum. The sequence continues at coordinate 17,129,845 of NC_090801.1, read as the reverse complement.
GTACCCAAATTCCAAGAAGTTTAAGTATTATGGAATGGAGACTCTCGATGGACCATCGTGCTTGGAACAGTCCGTCATACCTGCCATTCAGGGTAATGAAAAAAGCATCAAAAGAATTTGTGAAGTATGAGACGACAGAGTCCATGATGGCCCGTCGTGACCATGACAGTCCGTCGACCCAGCCGCGTTAGAAATCGCCTTAATACTACTTGGCGGACCAAGGATGTAGATAATAGGAAAAGAATTATCAACATAGATTTAGTGTATACTATCTAATATGATAGTGTCGATTGGTACGAGGTAATAACTTAGTCAAATATCAAATACAATGCTTAATATGAGGTAAAGGTAAGGGTTACTATAGCAACATACGTAGCCGGACCAAGGTGCGGAGTGAAATTTTCTAGATGGCGGATAAAGAATTTAGAAATACATAACTTATCACTTTGCATTCAAGATACTTGGAAAGAATCGTTTGGTGGAGTTCGGCCTGAATGGATGGCGCAGCAGGCGCAAGGGAGCCAGCAGGCGCAGCAGTCCGAACGCCACCCAACGAGGCAGCCACCAGGCGCAGCAGGCGCAAGGGAGCAGGCTGACCACGCAGGTCAGCAGCCAAGGGGGCCAGCAGCAGCTGAAGAGGCAGCAGTTACAACAGTTTCAGCTGTTACGGCAGTTACAGCCGTTACAGCTGTTACACTTGTTAGTGGGGCGGCTGTTTCAGGAGTTACAAGTCTTTGAGAGGCTTGTGCAGATCATGGGGCAGACTAGGAGCATCTAGGAGTCCTTTTTGGAAGACTTAGAAGCTTGTCTTGTAGGCATAGTCTTAGGAACTTGTATAGTTTAAAAATGTTGTGAAGTATTGGGGGCTGCCGAGGTTCATCATTAGCGATCGGGATCCTCGTTTCACAGGGAACTTTTGGAGTGAAATCTTTGAAATTCATGGTTCAAAACTTCACTTCTCCACCAGTTTCCACCTCCAAACTGATGGCCAAACTGAACGCGTCAACGCCTTGTTGGAATGCTATCTTAGGCACTATGTCAGTGCACATCAGAAAGATTGGGCTAAGCTCCTAGACATGGCGCAATTTTCTTACAATTTGCAGAGGAGTGAATCTACAGGGCGCACACCGTTCGAGTTAGCAACAGGCCAGCAACCCCAAACTCCGCATTCACTGCCAACCTTGTTCGAGGGGAAGAGTTTGGGAGCTTACAACCTTGCCAAGGGTTTGGAAGAGCAACTCGACCTTGCCAAATCTTATTTGAGCAAGGCGGCAAGGAGGATGAAGAAGTTCGCCGACTGCAAGAGTCGTCCCACCAACTACAAAGAAGGTGATATGGTTTTGGTAAAGTTTAATCCGAGGCAGTTTAAGGCACTTAGGGGCATGCATCACAATCTGGTGCGGAAATATGAGGGTCCGTTCAAAATTGTTGCCAAGGTGGGTAAAATTTCATACAGGTTGGAGTTACCTCCGCACTTCAAGATCCACCCGGTCTTTCATGCCAGCGTCCTTAAGCCTTATCATGAGGATAAGGACGATCCCAGCCGGAACAAATCACAACGGGCCCCAATCACCGTTACTGCCTCGCATGATCGTGAAATTGAAGCTATCATAGATTACCAAGCTAAGCGGAAACGAGGACAGCAGGCCAGTGCCATGTTTCTCGTACATTGGAAGGGAAAAACTCCGAAAGAAGCCACATGGGAGAAGTACGAAGACTTGTGGCAGTTCAAAGACAAAATTCAGGAGTTCTTGCAGCAATGCGTCGCGGTCGTCGCATCATGGGGTGGGGGAGATTGTGACGTCCCGCCATCTATTCAGGCCGAATGCCACCCAACGAGGCAGCCAGCAGGCGCAGCAGTCGCAAGGGAGCAGGCTGACCACGCAGGTCAGCAGCCAAGGGGGCCAGCAGCAGCTGAAGAGGCAGCAGTTACAACAGTTTCAGCTGTTACGGCAGTTACAACCATTACAGCTATTACACTTGTTAGTGGGGCAGCTTTTTCAGGAGTTACAAGTCTTTGAGAGGCTTGTGCAGATCATGGGGCAGACTAGGAGCATCTAGGAGTCCTTTTTGGAAGACTTAGAAACTTGTCTTGTAGGCATAGTCTTAGGAACTTGTATAGTTTATTTACTAACTCTTAGGCAGCATTAGAGTAGTATAAATAGTAGATTATTTTACTTGTAAAACATCCAATCATTTTTCAAGTAATAGAAGTTCCTTCTTCCAAAGTTCTGTCTTGCTTCTTATTTTCTTAGCGATCTGAGTTTTAGGCTTACTTGAGTTTGCAAGAACGTGCAAGAGTCGTGAGTAAACCGTCTAGTGCCGCACGGAACATTGTCCGAATCAAAAAGTCCGTGACAGTTGGTATTCTTGCAGAACTATCTTCCTTGCCAAATACACGAAGAGGAAGATAACCCTTGTTTTTCTACAATCATGAATTAGAGCGTACACTATGCAACATAAAGAGAAACTTGGGTATTAACAATGATGATCCAAACCAGAACATCGCAGCTCCCGTTGATGTTCATGGTAAGTTATTCCCCGATGATCCGGGTGAAAATCAACAAAGGGGACAAAATCCTACTCCACGCCCTCAAGAATACTATAGAGGTTATGATAATATTGCAGACTCTGATGGGCCACTTGTCTTGCCCCCTCTACCACAAAGCCACACCTTTGTTATAACTAGTATTCTGATGCAAATGCTCACTGCTAGATTTTTGTTTTCAGGGCTACCTTCTGAGGACCCACATGCCCATATAGCCAAAGTAAGGGAAGTGTGTAAAAGTTTTGTAGGGAGGCCTGATTTGAATTGTATGTAATAGGGCTAAGAGTATTTCCTCTCTCAGTGATGGGAGAGGAGGCTATTTGGTTCATTGAGCTTCCTTATAACTCAATTTTCACTTGGAACCAATTAAGGGACGTTTTCTTAGCACGTTACTACCCGGTCTCCAAGAAACTTCATCACAAAGACAGAGTGAACAACTTTTTGGCACTACTAGGAGAGTCAGTTAGTAGTTCTTGGGATAGATTCACTTCATTTTTGAGAAGTGTCCCCAATCACAACATAGATGATGAGTCACTAAAGGAATACTTCTACCGGGGAGAGGATGATAATAATAAAACGGTATTGGATACTATAGCGGGTGGTTCTTATGGGGAGTTTTATTATGCCTAGATTGTTGAAAAGTTAGAGAAAATCTCCCGAAATAATAAATCATGGAGTACTAGAAAGTCAGATACTAGGAGAAATACCTTCGCAGTGCAATCCACTCACAACCCAACCACAGATGAGATTCGTGAAGAGATGGCTCAGATGAGAACTGAGCTTGGGTTGGTATTAAAACATGTCACTGGGGTGCAAAAAAGATAAATGCAATTAACTACTTGTCTAGACCACCACCACCAAATGATGAATGTTATTATGAGGAGGATTCCTATACGGTAAATGAGCAAACGTGGGGTTTCCGATCGAGTGCCCAAGGCTCAAATCAGAAGAATTGGCGCCAAGGTCAAGGAAACCAAGGTCGTATCTATGGTAACTATAACCGTGAGGGTCATTATGTTCGAGATAGAAATTACAACTGCGACAACAACTTCAACATGGGTAACTGTGGTAACAGAAATGATAGGAATGAGCCTCTTTTCTCCTCAAAATTGTGAAGTTACTCCTACGGATGGTGGAGGTAGTATGGCGCGAGTTAAGGATATGTTGCACAAAATGATGAGGAGGTTCGATGCTAGTGATGAGCACACTAAAGAGTTAAGGAGTGATTTAGCGGGTATTAGGCAAAAATTCAATACACATGCAATATCGATTAAGCAGCTTGAATTACAAATGGTCCAATTATCTGCGACTGTGAACACATGACAACCGGGAACTCTTCCTAGCAACACTGTCAAAAATCTGAAAAATGATGGACACTATATGGAAATCACTACTCGCGGTGGTAAGCAAACTATTGACCCACCTATGCCGTCTAATCAGGAAAAAGTTACAAAAGATAATGATAAAGTGGTAGAGGTTAGTGGTGAAGTAGAAGATAACACACGAAAAGATGCTGAAGTGCCTAAAAAGGTAACTCCCATGCCTAGACCACCCCCTCCCATTTCCTCAAAGATTAGTGAAAAAGATCGAGTATGGTAAATATCAGCGTTTTATAACAATTTTGAAGCAACTTTCTATCAATGTCCCTTTGGTAGAAGCTTTAGAACAAATGCCCGATTATACCAAGTTTATGAAAGATCTGGTTACAAAGAAAAGATCGGTCACTTTTGAGGATGATGATAGAATGCAGCATTGTAGTGCTATTGCTACAAGATCTCTGGTACAAAAGAAAAAAGATCCGGGTCCGTTCACTATTCCTTGTACAATCGGGTTATTACATTTTGCGAAAGCATTATGTGATCTGGGGGCAAGCATAAATCTCATGCCCCTCTCAATTTACAAGAAGTTGGGTTTGGGTGATCCAAAGCCCACTGCGATGCGGCTACTGATGGCCGACCGAACAGTAAAAAGGCCTATAGGGGTACTCCACGATATGCCAGTAAAAGTAGAGTCGGTCATATTTCTGGCAGATTTTGTTATTCTTGATTGTGTAGTCGATTTTGAAGTGACTATTATTCTTGGGAGGCCATTCCTTGCTACCGGTAGAGCCTTTGTTGATATGGGAAAGGGGCAGATGAAATTTCGGTTGAACAACGAAGAAGTGACCTTCAATATTTGTAGGTCCATGAAGCAGAGTGGTGAGCTCCAATTGGTATCTTCTAGATCCTACAAAGTTGGTGAGTCATATGAGACATAAATAGAAGAGCGTCTAGGTGTAGAAGCATTAGCGGCAGTGATAATGAATTTTGATAACGATTGCATTGAAGAGTATAAGTCATTAGTTGCGACTCTTGATCGAACCGAATAAATATGAGTTAGACATGAAGAATCGTGAGTCTCCACCTGCGAAACAATCTATAGAAGAGGCTCCAAAGTTAGAATTAAAAGATTTCCCACCTCATCTCAGGTATGAATTCTTAGGAAATGGTGACACTTTTCCGGTAATCATTGCATCAGATCTGAATGAAAAACAAGTTGAGAGCTTGGTGAAAGTGCTAAAAAGGTTCAAAAGAGATATTGGGTGGACTATTGCAGACATTATTGGGATCCCTCCTGGTATTTGTTCTCAGAAAGTTAAACTCATGCGTGATCATAAGCCAAGTATTGAGCACCAGAGACGCTTAAATCCACCTATACAAGAGGTTGTTAAGAAGGAAATCATAAATGGTTAGATGCCGGAGTAATCTATTCGATCGCCGATAGTAGTTGGGTATTCCCTGTTTAATGTGTACCTAAGAAAGGGGGAATGACTGTGGTCCCCAATAAGAAAATGAACTTGTTCTTATGAGACCGGTTACTGGATGGAGGGTGTGTATGGATTACCGTAAATTAAATGCATGGACCGAAAAAGACCATTTTCCTATGCCCTTCATGGATCAGATATTGGATAGACTTGCAAGAAAAGGGTGGTACTATTTTCTTAATGGATATTCAAGGTCTAATCAGATTTCTATTGCACCAGAAGATCAAGAGAAAACCACCTTTACTTGTCCATATGGGACCTTTGCGTTCAAGAGAATGCCGTTTGGGTTGTGCAATGCAACCGCCACATTTCATAGAAGTATGATGTTGATAATCTCCGACATGGTGGAAGATACTATTGAAGTTTTTATGGATGATTTTTCTATGGTTGGTGAATCATTTAAATAGTGTTTGAACCATTTATCTGAGGTCCTTAAGAGATGTGAAGATTGCAATTTAGTACTTAATTGGGAAAAATGCCACTTCCTGGTGAAAAAAAGTATTGTTTTGGGTCATCGAATTTCAGAAAAGGTCATAGAGGTTGATCGAGCTATAGTCGAGGTAATAAAGAGACTTCCCCCACCTATCTCTGTAAAAGTGTGAGAAGCTTTCTTCGGCATGCAGGTGTTTACCGGAGATTCATCAAAGATTTTCAAAATTTTCACATCCTTGTGCAAACTGCTGGAGAAAGATTGTAATTTTTTTGATGAATCCTGTCTTAAAGAATTCGGCGTGCTAAAAGAAAAATTGGTGTCGGCACCTATCATTATTTCTCCGGATTGGAACATTCCATTTGAGGTGATGTGCGATGCTAGTGGGGTTGCTCTTGGTGTAGTATTTGGACAAACAAGGAACAAAATCCTTCACCCCATTTACTATGCTAGTAAAGCCCTAAATGAAGCCCAAAAGAAATACGTAGTGATTGAGAAAGAACTCCTTGCAGTAGTCTTTGCTTTTAAAAAATTTCGCTCCTATTTGCTAGGTACTAGAGTTATAGTGCCTACTGACCATTCATCATTGAGATATTTGATGGCAAAGAAGGATGCGAAATTGAGGTTGATTCGTTGGGTACTACTGCTACAAGAATTTGACTTTGAAGTGAGGGATAGAAAAGGGACCAAAAATCAAGTTGTCGATCACTTGTCCCGTCTAGAAGATGAAGCTATGAGAGAGTTAGGGTAGAAGACATATATTGATGATACTTTCCCCGATGAACATGTATTGGCTGCCTCACAAGACTTGATTCCATGGTTCGCAGATTTCGCGAACTATTCCATCGGACTTGTCCTTTCATTAAAGAAAAAAAATTCATGTACGATGTGAAGAAGTTCTTTTGGGATGAACCATACTTATATAGGAGTTGTGCCGACGGGATTATTCAGCGTTGTGTGCCAGAATGTGAGATGTTGAGTGTTTTAGAGGCATGCCATTCCTCACGTGTTGGTGGACATCATAGTGGTATCAGACCGCTCATTAGATATTACAATTTGGTTACTATTGGTCAACTCTTTATCAAGATGCTCATGAGTTTGCTAAAGCATGTGATAGATGCCAAAGATATGGCAACATTTCAAGAAAGCAAGAGCTCCCTCTAAACCCCATTCTAGTGATTGAGTTATTTGATGTTTGGGGTATTGACTTTATAAGTCCTTTTGTGAGTTCTCATGGAATGAAGTATATTTTAGTAGCGGTTGATTATGTATCTAAATGGATGGAAGCTATCGCCCTCACAAACAATGAAGGGAAGAGTGTCACTGCGTTCTTGAAAAAGAATATATTCTCTCGATTTGGTACCCCAAAGGCAACTATTAATGATGGGGGATCCCACTTTTGCAACAAATTGTTCAATGGATTATTGGAGAAATATGGGGTTCGCCATAATGTGTCCACTCCTTACCATCCTCAAACTAGTGGGCAAGTTTAAGTGTCATGTAGGGAGATCAAACAGATATTGTCAAAAACAGTGAACGCTAGTAGAACGGATTGGTCAAGGAGGCTTGATGATACTCTTTGGGCCTACTGGACAGCGTATAAGACTCCCATAGGTATGTCCCCATACCAACTTGTATATGGGAAAGCTTGTCATCTTCTGGTTGAACTAGAGCACGAAGCCATGTGGGCTATGAAGAAGTTGAAAATGGATTGGAACGAAGCTGCAGAACAACGGTTAACTGGGTTGAATGAACTCGATAAATTTTGCCTGAAATCTTATGAAAGGTCACCCCTCTACAAAGAAAATATGAAGAAGTACCATGACCAAAAAATTGAAAAACGAGAGTTTATGGTTGGGGATTTGGTGCTTCTATACAATTCTAGGTTGCGTTTGTGTCCGGGCAAGCTCAAGTCCAAATGGACTGGCCCTTACTTGATTACTCAACTATTCCCTCATGGAGCAGTTGAGTTAGAAACCAAGGAGGGTGTGCGATTTAAGGTGAATGGAAAACGAATAAAAATCTATTTCGGAATGCTGAATCAGCGAATGAAGTGATTGAGGCATACCATCTTGATGAAGTCTGAGTAATCAAGTGTCTTCAATCCTGCCGCAACGTTAAATCAGGCGCTGGTTGGGAGGAAACCCAATACTTATAGTTTTTGTTCTAGTAATGGTAGCATTTTCTACTAATGGGTTTTAAATTTGCAAGAACATCACCAGGAAGTTCTGCAGAAAATCACTCTGCAACAGTCACTGACGGATACATCGACGGATCGTCACGCATGCGATGGACGGTCGCATGAATCCTTCGTTCCAGGTATGTCTTTCGTTAACTATCAAAATTAGGGCACACACAACGGAACCCATGACGGACCGTCGGATCTGCGACGGACCGTCGTTGGTGACTCGTTGCATCATTAATCAGCATACCCGACCCGACCTGGCTGGGGTATTTTAAAAAAATTGTCAACATTTAAAAACCCCCACCCCTTCATTTCACAATTTCCTTCCCTCTTTCTCCCATTTCCCTCCCTTTCAAACTTCTAGCTTCCTACCTTTCTTCTCTTTCAACTGATCATTTCCCCAAATCCCCAATTCCGGAAATCTCCTTTCTACTGGTCGGAGTCTGCTGTTGTGGTTCTGCTTTTGATAACCAAGTGCCTCATTTGCTTGTTTTTCTCCACTTCTCAGGTACGTGTCTTTGATCTTTACCCATTTACATTGCATTTTTGATTTTAATTAGTATTAGCCTATTTCTTTTTGGTGGGTCTTCATTCATTGATCCAATTTGTCTGACCTAGGCTGAGAATCCTCGAATTGCCTTGTTAAAACTCGAGAAATATGGGCTTTAGCATTGCTAGTTTTCTAGGTATTTGGGTTAGAAACATGTAGTTTAACACTAAATATTCCATTTGAGTCACAAAGGATGATTGTGGCATCCTTAGTTCTGTCACTGAATGACAAAACGAGACCAAGTTGATGGACCGTCGTACCCATGACAGACCGTCATAGGGTCTGTTCCAATACCTCACTATTTGTTTTCTTTAAGTTTCCACCAACGGACACATGCAACGGACCGTCGTTCCCACGATGGTCCGTCTAGCACAACCGTCATGGTATTCAGAGACCCTTGTCCTAAGGGTCTCCAAATTTTCCTAAGTGTCCTCTGAAGGACACATGCGACGGACCGTCATACCCACGACGGTTTGTCCTGCACAACCGTCAGGGTTGTTAGAGACCCTTGTCCTAAGGGTCTCCAATTTTTTCTAAGTGTCCTCTGACGGACACATGCGACGGACCGTCGTACCCACGATTGCTCGTCCTGCACAATCGTCATGGTTGTCAGAGACCCTTGTCCTAAGGGTCTCCAACTTTTTCTAAGTGTCATTCGGCGTACATCTACGACGGACCGTCATACCCTCGTTGGTATGTCCTGCACCACCATCATGATGGTTATATACCCCTCTCCTAAGGGTCTCCATACTTTTTCAAAGTGCCCCACGACGGACATCGACGACGGACCATCATTGTCACAACGGTCTGTCCTGCTTATCAGTCATAACTGTCAAAGACTTTCCTTCAGGGGTCTCCACATAAACATTGTTGAAGTAAGACATGACAGACCCCATGAAGATCCATCACACCACGATGAGCCGTCACCTGGCCCATCGTGTTTCACTGTTACTACAAAGATGTCATTACAACTTTGCTCTTATATTTATTTTGTGTCGTTTTTGCTTGTCTTGTTTGCTCCTTCTAGTACTAATATTGATTCTTTAAAGGTACTATCTCTAATGGCATCAAAACAAGATCGAATTTACGCATGTGGGCGTTCAAAGTCTGTCGTCCTGTCTGCCCGACTGGTTATAGGATCTGATGATGAGCATGATCGCGAGTACGTGCCCCCAGGCACTGACACTCCATCACGAGCTGCACGTGCAACCTGAGCTACACCCAAAAAGGTGGCGTCCGGCATAGTCACTGCCTCCCTGTATGATGAGGACCGAACACTGACCTGCACACCTTTTGTGGTTGGAGGAAGCCTCTTGGTCCGCAGAAGTCCCTGCACCCGCCACAGCTGCACAGTCTGCCTCGTCTGATGAGGCTGACAGTCCTAATTCCAAACCAGGCTCATCGACTGGTGCTCTCACCCCGGTTGCTAACCAGCCCAACTGGTGGTGTGTCGACGGGCAATACCAAGTGTATTCAGACGCCAATTTTCTAAACGATAAAGGCGTCATGACACAAACCCTTACATTGAAGAGGCAGGTCCTTACGGGAAGTCTCCCTACCATGCCAGAGATCCACAATCTCTTCACCTGACACCGGCTAGAGTGGACAGCTCGTTCTTTAGGCCACTATAGTGAGGAGTTGGTCCGAGAATTTTATGCCTCTTACGTGGCTACTCTCCGATCACAGATAGATAGGCGGGATGTCCCCGCTAAACAAGCCCCACTTGAGCACGTCCGAGTACACAACATACAGGTCTACATCTCCCTGCCCGCCATCCGTCGGTATCTGTACGGCGAGGATATTGATGCCAACAGGACCCTTATCACCACCGAGTTCGACTACCGGGGCAAATTGTAAAAGATGGCCGATTCTTGCGTGAGCCATCGCTGAGAGAGACCACCAAGAGGTGGATGGCCTTGCACTTTTCTATTGATTGAGAGGGTGCTGACTGGGTAACGAAGCTGAAGGGAGACATCAAGAAGGCGAACTTGACCTTCACGGCTAAGTTTTTATAGTTGATTGTCAGCCACTGCCTTTCCTCCACGGCTGCTGATAATATAGTCAAATGGGATCGCGCATTTTCGATGGCGGCGGTGATAGCGGGGTTTGAGGTGGACTTCGCTTGGCTTCTACAAGCGGTCATGCACGAGAAGGCTTTCAAGGTCACAACTACTTCCCTTTTTCGTGCATGATATTTTCCTTATGCAGGTCCACAGGTGTGCCCATCTGGCACATTGATCAGCTGAAGACTTCATTGGGCACTGTTGATATCGGCCTCATCATGTATGAGTCCAATGAGTTGGCTCTATGCAGAGGGCCCCATCTAGAGTTGCCTCCACTTGGTGAAAATCAGGCTGATAGGGTAGCACATGCTCGAACGGCTACACAGGCTGCTTATGAAACCACTGACACTACCCCGGTCGAGTCTATTCTAGGTAGTAGCACTACCCCTAGCTCCTCTCGCTCAGCCCTTTCCCTGATCTGGTCCGCTTACTATGATCCAGAAACTAGAGGCTCAGATGGCCACACTTCTGCATCACATCCAGCCATGGATGCAGAGGTCTATTGCTGAGGCGGAGGAGTGCTTGGAGCGTAAAATGGTCTAGCACACAGAGCAGATGATCGCTGAGGTTCATCAGCTCTTGGACGCTTTTGAGTTGCGGGTCCTAGCCTGGCCAGCCCCTCAGGTGGACGTGTCGACCCTTCAGGCTGTGGTTGAGAGTTTGCGAGCGGATATTGATACGATCCTAGAGGCTAGAGTGCTTGAGTCTGAGGCCCCTTCTATAGAGCCTGCTGAGGACACAGTGATGACTACCTTATTCTCCACTTCTGAGATTCCTCCACCTCCTCCTCGAGAGCATGCCAAGAGGTGCAAGGGTCGAGAGGAGGATGAGTCTAGAGCACGGAAGAAGGAGCGCCGTGAGATGGAGGTTGCGAGGAGAGCCTCGCTTGCTGATGAGGAGGTGCGTCAGATCAGGGCTGTAGAGTCAGCTGCTGGGAAATATAGCTCCAGATATGTGGAGACCGTGGGAGGCACTATTGATAGTGCTGTTGCTGATGAAGACACTAGTGAGGGTGTCCAGACTACATAAGTAGTGGGTTCTGGGGAACCAGACCCACCAGCTTGCTGATCGTCGGCGCTTTGCGCCCCAGGTTTACTTCACCTACCACTCTCATTCTTCAATTTTTTATGCATTGGGGACAATTGCATATATTTTTGTTGGGGGTGGGGTAAATGGAAAGTAAGTGCTAGGGTGAAGTGAAAGTAGCCTAATTCACGATCCTCTTTTGGGGTTTTCTTGCCTGTGTTCTTTTCCCCCAAGAGACTGATTATTTTTATTGTTGAACTGACATGTCTATATCTTGTGTACATAGTATAACTTTGAAGCATGATGCCTAAAAGAAAAATTATATCCTGATGTAATGAAAATGATGCATGGCTAGGCACAGTAATTGATAAATGTGTGGCTCTAAGCATGACATAGAAATACACCACTGCATGACCCTAAGTTTAATACTCGAACTAGGTGTCTGATAATCTGGTAGAGTAATGAGGTGTCAAGTGAGTGTGAGGAAAATTTGAATAGTCTACTATTTGTACTGAGCTAGAACTTGCCTAGTTAGTTCTGCTAGAAGTAAGTTGTAATAGATAATTAGGAAAGGATCATAGGCCCATGTTCAATATAGCCAATTTTTAGCCTAAAAAACCCAAATGAAATTAATCCCTATTTGATACAAATGATTTGAGCTTAAAATAGACCTTTCTTTTCACTCCAACTGATCTTTTCTGGGAATAATGTGTTGGACCTGGTCCCTCCTTGGACATATGCACCTCAACTTATGCCAAAAGTAAAAGTTGAGGGTGGATAATGCAGTAAACAACCTTTTCGTGGCCCTGACCCAATTTTGGGTATTGTGTACTTTGAATCATGGCAAATCCATGAGTTGAGGGTGGCTATTATGAGGAATGCTCTGGAAAGTGGGGTTGAAAGAACAAAGAGAGAGGAAGAACAAAAGTAAAGTGACTCAAGCACCAGTTGAAAGAAAAGTGAAATATATATATATATATATATAAAATAAATACAAGCAAGAAAAGAAAAAGAATCACTTACACAAATGAAGAAAGAAGGGAAAATAACAAGGTGAAAGAATCTAAGAAATTGAGCGAAATAAAACGATAAAAAGTGGTATGTTTAGCCGATATGTCAAGGAGGGAAAAAAGTCACTAAAGTATACCTAAATATACCCTACCTAACCCTGGGCCTATGTTACAAGCTAAGAAAGTCCTATCGTGATCCTAAGAGTTGTATGGCGAACTTAAAGCAGTGAAAATAAGGGCAAACTTATGGCAATATGTATGAATGAGTTGTGAATTTGTTCTGACAGTAAGTGTTGAAAAGTAATCCTTATACTCAAATTGAAATCATTGTGTGAAAAATGAGGATGTTGTTTTGAAGTGAGGACACTAGTTGCAATACCGAAAATATTAGCACCTTGGTGAGAAATTGAAGAGGATAGGTGTTAGTGCGTGGTGAGTTTATGTCATCGTCTGATTCCACATAATTCAAGCCTAATATTGATAACATGCATAAAACTGATGAGATTGATCGGGATTGATAGCCAAATGATTGCGAAAGCTAAAATATGGATACTATTGTACAAAGATTTTGTATTGAGTCAAAGTGTGTCGCTTGAGAACAAACAACGAATTTAAGTTGAGGGTGTTGTATACCGTGGTTTCACGATATTTTTAATGCTTTTCCCTTAAATTTATTATGTGTCCAAAAGCCTTTTTGTATTGATTTTTATGTAAGTTTCTCCTTATTTGCTGGAAATCTGTCCAAAGATGAACGCGGAAGTTTTAGAGCAAGAAATGTAGAAAAGTTACCACCTATGGAGCTCATGACGATTTGTCGAGCTTGTGACGGTCCATAGGTGGCATCGTTGTGTAGCTGCTGAAGGAAGATGGGGAAGTATGACTTAGTGTGGGATTACGGAAGTCCATTTCGTTGTGACGATCAGAGAGTAGTCCCAGTACCCAAATTCCAAGAATTTTAAGTATTATGGAACGGAGACTCTCGATGGACCGTCGTGCTTGGAATGGTCCGTCATACCTGCCGTTGAGCGTAATGAAGAAAGCAGTAGAAGAATTTGTGAAGTATGGGACGACGGAGGCCATGACGGCCCATCGTGACCACGCCGGTCCGTCACGAGGTCTGCCGTGACCACGACGGTCCGTAACGAGGTCCGTCGACCCAGCCGCGTTTTGATAGATTCTCAGTAATTAGAACCCTTCTTTTATTAGGTTTTGTTTTTATTATAAATAGTTCGAAAAACTTCATTTTTGGGGTTAGACTCTTTGTTAGTAGACTCTTTGATATTAGACTTTTTGATTGTTGCACTTTTTCTGGAATTGATTGTTGTTAATTTTGTTGATTAATTAAGTGAATTTCTGGATTTTATTCTTTCTCATCAAAGTAAGTGCATGAATTCTTATATTAAATATATGCATTTTGTGATTATTACTATGGGTAACTAAACTCCATAACTAAGGTTGTGGGAACCATGGGTGAATAATGAGGTAAAATCTAACTAAAATAACAATTCCAGAATAGTGTCTTGCATGTATTGATAATTATTTCGTTTAAAAGTCTTTTTAACGGTTGATTAACGTTAGAATTTGCCTTAATACTACTTGCCAGACCAAGGAGGTAGATAATAGGAAAAGAATTATCAACATAGATTTAGTGTATAATATCTAATAGGTTAGTGTGGATTGGTATGAGGTAATAACTTAGTCAAATATCAAATACAATGCTTAATGTGAGGTAAAGGTAAGGGTTAGTATAGAAACACACGTAGCCAGACCAAGGTGCGGAGTGAAATTTTCTAGATGCCAAATCAAGGATTTAGAAATACATAACTTATCATTTTGCATGCAAGATACTAGGAAAAAATTGTTATAGTTAGAATCATAAAGTTATGAACCTGTGGGGAACACTTAAACCCTAGTTACTATTATTAATTGATTAAACTCCAAGATCTGAATTTGTTAGTTGTTTACTTTAATTTAGTTATTCATTAATTTAGAAATACCCCCCCCCCCTTTTATTGTCTTTTGTTTTCTAAGGAAATAATTGACTAAATAATAGTAATAAAAGATTAAAGTTAAGTCTGAACTATTTTCCTCGTGGGAACGATCCCAACCTTATTAGTTGGGTTCTTTACTTGATACGACCACTTTACTTCTTATTTGAGAAGTAAGTTTGAGCATATCATAGACTGATAAAGGTTTTGAGAGAGTTTCTGGACTGACACTAAAATTCACTGCTAAGTAAGGAGTTACAAAAGAAAGAGTAGCCCCTAGATCTAATAATGCGTAAACATCAAGGTCAAAGACTCTTAACGTACCAATGACTACATTAGGAGAATCTTCTTGATTATGCGAGCCTGAAGAGCATACAACCTATTCTGGCGCTGAAGGCCACTTGTAACAGATGAGTTACCCTGTTTAGTCGGGTGACTTTCTGGTGCGTTGAAGTGTAGACTTAGATCTTCTATTACCACCTCCTTGACCTTGTCTAGAAAGAAAATCCCCAACATGTGACGATACTGACCACACCTAAAGCAACCTTCCTTTCCTGTAAGGCACTCGCCTGGACGATTCTTACTACACTTAGGGCAAGTGGGGTAAGTCTTGGTGCCTGAAACACTTCCTAAGACTTAGATCCTGGTTCCCTAACTTTCTGATCATACTTGTTCTTAGAGGATGAAACACTAGCTGATGAAAGGTTTGGGGTTTAAAATTTCTGCTGACTCTGCGAGCGATTTTCACTACCTGATTTCTGTTGTGAGAAGTCATAGTTCCTAGTCCTAACCTTTTTATTCTCCTTGGCCTGTTCCCTGAGATTATTACCCTCAACATGTTGGGAAAAATCTGTCCAGAAAGGTCGCACTAAAGCAATCCCAAGTAATAGGAGCTGCATCCGTACCCCTATTTTCCTTCCACTAAGTGTACAAGATATGAGCAACATCTTTCAACTGGTTGATGCCAACTCAACCCGATCATTTCCAGTGACCTATATCACCTCAAATATATTCTTGATCTCATCCAAGAAATTCTGGGGATCCTCAGTAGTCTGAGATCTAAGACGTCAGGTGGATTCATCTTCACAAAGTCACGGACCCTAGCTACTATTGATCCACCATTTGCATTCACCTAATCTTGAACTCGCTAGTTTTTCTTGTTGGCCACACTCTAAGCCAACATATTAATGACGTTCCTGAGCTCAACATTGGAGACTTCCGAACCTGGTATTGTGGAGCTGCATTTGAATTTCTAACATTCGCATTCCTAGCGTTAGCTCTACGATGTGGCATGATATGAAATGTAGAATGTCGAGTTAGAATGAAATTAGATCATAACTTATGCACGATAAGAGTAACAAGGAAGTGAAGTTTTCCTAAAACACTCCGTAGCCTCTCTCTCATTAGATGTGGTGAACTTCACACCCATGAAAATGACTCTACTAAGTGCGGATTTTTGGACATCCTAGGACATTTAAACCTAGTGCTCTGATACCAAGTTTGTCACACCCCGAGCTTCCCCGAGACGCGGACATGGAACGTAGGAGTACAAGTGATCCTTAGCTAACCCTGATGGCATGATCATTAGCATACTAAAGATAATGAACTGATGCATAAGCTAAATCAGTATTAAGATGAAAATATGAGGATCACCCATATTTTAAAACTGAGATATATGAAATATTATAAGTTTAATACAAATAAAATATAAACTCAATACTAGTTGAAACTAACTATGTCTGAAAACAACCTCTAACTCAGTAGAAATGATGGGACAGTCCCCATCTAAGTCTAGCAAAAACACTAAAACTAAAGGACTGAAATACTAGAAATGAACTCATGAATATTATCCTTGAAAAATGAGGACTCACCACTGATTCTGCTAAACTAGAGATCGTAAATCGACCTAAGCTTGATCTGAATGCTGAAAACCTGAACCTACATTATGAGAAGATGTAGCGCACGTATATGTTAGTATTTGAAAGTTACTGAGCATGTAGGATAGATTAAAGCTGAAATAAAATATAAATGAACAAGCACAAAAACAAGTATAGTAATCTGATCATGATATACTCAATTCTGAGCTAACTTGAATTAATGACAAAATTGATGACATGCTGAGACTCAATACTAACTGAATTATAAATATGGTCAACGCAATAGAGTCTAACTGAATTGTGGGAGCTACTAATAACCGATAATAAAACCACATGATCTAAATGTGGAGTCTGATGTATATGTCTCATCGAGAGTACCCAATATACCCTGCTAGAGGTACAAAGGCATGCTGGCGTGATCACTAAGCTGATGCCCACAAAGGGGACTTAAAACCTACGTGGCTAGTAGGTTTGGGACTATTTGGGTACACTGAACCCTAGTCCAACTCAGTATTAAGATACTTCCTGTGAATTGAGTGATTAAGACATTATGACTGAAAGTTTTTGTAAATACTGAATAGCTCAAAACTGAATATGCAAACTGAGATGCAACAATTAATTTGATATTTAAACGATGTATCTTAGGGGTTAAACGACTAGGAAAATACCAAAATACAATTGGAAATTTTGCTATTGGACCCAACCACGACCTGTAATGATGGGCCATTGTTCAATCGATGGTCCGTCGTTCAATCATATGTCCATCATTTGGGCTCGTAGTTTGGGTTTGCTCAACAAACCTTTACTAAAATGGGCATAACATTTAACTCAGAGGTTGGATTTCAGCAAACTCGATTGATATGGAAAGATAATTCAATTATGTATCATTTAATAGGTCATAAAACACCTAATTCATTTTTTGCTAAGAGTTATGAACATTTGAAATTGACTCAACAACATTTCCTCCCTAACTAACTGCTAACTTTCACCTGCGTTAGACCTACGGACCGTAGATCAAACGACAGTCCTTGCTGGTCATCTATAGTTTATGTTAGAGGGTTGGTAACTTGAGTCTTAATCCACGGACACAGACCACGGATGGTAGTCTGACTTACGGACCGTAGGTCTGTCCGTGGATTGACACTTCGTCAATTTTTCTAGGCTGAGTTTAGGAGAGTTTCAGTACAAACAACAGATACATACTACGGTCCGTGGATAGTGATAGTTTATTGCACGTCCAGATTTCTGAGAAGCTGATTTTTGGTTTGTTTTGGATACAGGGTGTTATCATTGCTCTCAAAGTTTGGCAATTCACCTTTTCAAATTTCATCGTCGTGATTATTCACGTTCACAAAAATCAAATTCTTCATTTAAGTTATTTTGTTTGTGTTTTTCTAGATTATGATCCTCCTCGATAGGATTTTTATCCACGTAGACTCTTAATATAGGCGTCTCTCTACTCATCCCAATCAAACAAGCAAACTAGATTAATTAGTTAGTTTCAAAGGTAATACCTTGTCAATATGAAAAAAACTAGGAAAGTAACTCATGAAAAAATCTTTCGGTTGACAATTGAATCCAAAATTTTTGATGACTAATTTCACAAAATCATCATACAAAATATTTATTTTGACAATCATCCCTATTGACCCTCTCCTTTCTTACCAATTCTTGCAACACCAAATGTATCAATTTTTCTTCTCGATACATTCACCACGATAATCAATCCCTACAAATAATTCCTGCTTTTGTTGTACCTGAACAAATAAATTAAAAAAAATTTAGTACTAATGAAGAAATGTTATATGTTCCAACATATGACTATTATGTTGGGACATGTAAGTTATATGTTGCTATATATAACTATTATATTTTTGAATGATAAATCACATGTGATAACATGTGGAAGTTATATGTTGCAACACATGACTATTCTGTTGGTAAATGTATGTTAAATATTGTTACATATAACTATTCTGTTGCAAAATATAAATCATATGTTGTAACGAAGTGTATAAGTCATATACAATATATAACTATTCTGTTGCGACATGCAATTCATATGTTGCTACATATGTAAGTTATAAGCTGCAACTTGTGTAAGTTATATATTGCAACATATGTCTATTTTGTTGCGATTGAAATAACCTTTCTCTCTAAATAAGACTAAAATTTGTTCTAATAGTCAACTGTTCCAACATATATAGCCATCTGTTGGAAATGCGGATGCAATTTATCAAAAAAATTTGCAAGTACCTTGTTGATTATGAATGAATTGAAAGAACTATAATTTTACTTGCAAAAATGATGGTGTGTCAACTTATGAAGTAATTCCAGTTGAAACAGAACGAAATCTGG
Source organism: Solanum lycopersicum (assembly GCF_036512215.1). Lineage (NCBI taxonomy): Eukaryota > Viridiplantae > Streptophyta > Magnoliopsida > Solanales > Solanaceae > Solanum > Solanum lycopersicum. The sequence goes on along the minus strand of NC_090801.1, from coordinate 17,111,007 downwards.
TCCATTATTTAGATTAGCTAAATTTGATTCCAAAAGAAGAAAATAAAACGAAGAAATCTCAAGGACTAGCATCCAATACCAACAATTACGAAAAGAAGAAGAAAATGATGAAGAGAACGAGAAGAAAGACAAACAAGCAAGCAACAACAATGTAGAAGAAGAGGAATAAGACGAGAGGTGGGGGGGGGGGGATCATTTATTTCCCCTCTTAGTATAGCTCCCTTGTGGCCTCCTTCCAATTTTGGTTCCCAACAAAATTGTTTAAATTAGGTTTTAGTCATTTACCCTTTTACCCTTCATTTAATTCAATAGACCAAACTGCCAACTAATAAACTTGAGGCCAACTCCACAATCCTTTATCATTAACCACATAATTGTTACCAACACTCAATAATTAAGACTTATGTCACCGTCCCTTTATTTTAAAACTTCAATGTCACTATAATTCAAACCACCATGTATCTGGTTTTCTTTTGGTATTTGAATTGGTGTTATTGTTTTGAATGAGTTGATAATTATTTTTTGGATGGGCTGAAGCTTTGTTGACTTGAAAGTGGCCTGGAACAATGGTGAATTGGGAGCAAAGGAAATCGGCTAAAAGAATTGGGTCCAAGAGTGGAGGAAACAAAATGGTTAGGATTACATTAGAGAGATGATGACCTAATTATATCCAATTGGAGTTTAAACATTTAGATAAATTGTGTTTAATTTAGATGAATTAGTATTTATTATGAATTAGTATTTATTAATTAACTAGCCTTATAATTTTAAGGGGATAAAATAATTAACTTAATTTTAAACTAATAACTAGAGAATATATGCCAACTTAAGGTAAACTAATTTACTAAAATATTAAACTAAAAAAAATTTAAAATAACTTGCAAACTATATTTATTTTTGAATATTTTATAAAACTAATTATTTTAAATCATTTGAAATCGAATAAGATCGATGATTAATCTATAATGTGGAGGTCCAAAATTGGATGTCAATAAATGTCCCTCGTTTGTCTTGGATTGATGAAAGGAATACGAGGCAAATGAATTGACAAATCTAATTTTGACCGACTACACATTCTTCTTTAGAAAAGGGATTTTTGCACAAGCTTCAGGATTTATGAGTCAAACCTCAGTACTAGGTTTCCTACATATCTTAGGTTATATGAGAATTCAGGTCAATTGTAGTTTGATATTCTTGATTTAGTGCAAGATTTTTGAAATAATTCAAAAGCCATTCGGATATCAAAATATGAAAAGACCGGAATGCTCGAGCATAAGATTTGAGAGAACATAATACAACTGAGTTTAAAACACTGGTCCTGCCTACATGTAACAACCCTAAAAATGGATATGCTAAGTAATGCTTAATATGTCAGGAATGCCTACGATTAGACCGGGTTCACATGGGTTGATGCACATATAAATAGACCTATGAACCCTTGAGACATCCAATCCACTAACTTGGGGAGTTATTTGAGCTTGGAAAGGTTGGGTCCAGCCATGTAAGGCACCCGAATACGAAGATTTACCCGGATGAGTCTTTACTCGACTTAAAGAGGGGAAATCTTAAGTTTGGAGGGTCTAGGAGTAAAATGGTCTTTTTCTAGGCTAAGGGTAGTATCATAATTATCCTAAATATGTAATTAATTATTTAATTAATAAGGTGGAGAGGCATTTTGGGGAGAGAGGGCCGAAAATTTGCGTTTGAAGTAAAGTCTTGCTCCACCCGGGTTTGAACCTAGGTGGAAGCAATGATTTAAATTGTTTTTATTTAAATTGGTAATAATTTAATTAATTGATATTTATTGGTGGATTTAAAATAAAAGGGAAATCATATTTTTTTTAATATTTGAAAGAGTCCTAGTTGACTAAGTCTAAACTACTTCACCTTTTTTTAACTCTCTTTCACGTTTAACTCTCTCTCTCTCTCTCACGTCAATATATCTCTTCTCTTTCACGTTCTCTCTGCCAAAAATGCAAGAGCTGATCAGCAAAAACGTTAGGCAAAGAGAGGAGTTTTTCTGTTGAGTTAGTATTGAAGCTTTTGGACTTAGACGAAATTTTGGAGAAGGTTTGGGCAGTTCAAGGTTTGAACTTCAAAATAAGGTATGAGTTTTGTTACTCTTGGTCCGTTCCCCAAGAGACCATTAAGGTTCAGACGAATCTATTCCGAAAACTAGGGTTGTTCCCCATTGCATGTCCTTGTCACTAGCTCCCATCAAATCATAGATTGGGTATGTTTGCTGGTAGAAATTAGGGATGTAATTTGTGTTTGTGATGATTATGTTTATGTATGTATTTTCGGAATTGTGTGAATATTGAGCATGTTGTCCGAAATTAAGTGAAAAATGATGTGTGTGCAATGTGTAGCCGTGATATACACTCTTGGATTCAAGTTCGAAAATAACATTTTTATAGTTGTATTTAATGTGCACAAACTTGCTTAAATCGTGATGTTCAAGAGTGATGGGAAAAAATGTTGATTTTACTGCAAACTAATAGTCAAATGAATCCATGAAAATGTACCTAATGAACTCACTAAAATTTACTTAAAACGTCTAAACATGTAATGTGAAAGAGGTGAGAAACTAGGCTGCAAAAATTTTCAGCATCTTGTTGATGAGTTTTGGCCAAGCTAAGGGGATTATAATGCTATGTAAAAATGAATTAAAATATGTGAGGCCACTGATAATCGAACCCGTGACCTCACCATGTTAAAAATCATTGAAATAATGTGAGAAAATAAGAATGTGGCATGTGGGATTCGAACCCATGTGCCTTGATCCGAAAATGAAATAAAAAAATAAGAAATGAGAGAAGTGGGATTCGTACACACCACCTCTCAATAAAATTTAAGGAGGAATAAAAAGAAAAATAAAAGGTTGTGCTGTGTGGGAATCGAACCCACGACCTCTAGGAAGAACCAAGGAAAATTAAGGAGAAAATTTAAAGTGGGGCTGTGGCGGTTTGAACCCACACCCCCTCGACCAAAATGAGATGAATTAAAGAGAAGGAAATAAAAAAAGAGGTTGTGGGGGTTCGATCTCACATCCTCTAAGTCCCAATGAGCAAATTTGAAGAGAGAAATTATGGAAAAAATAAATAAAATGGAGGCGTTGAGGCTCGATCTTTGGTCCCCAAGCTGTGTGGAGTAAACCATAATAAATAAAATTGTAAGTGTTGTCCAAGGGATTTGATTTGGGTTCCCTTGCCTAAATTCCGTATTGATACATAAGTCATACGTGAATAAATGTTCAATTTAATGCTGCCCACATAGATCGAAATCAAGATCATGACGTACATACAAGATGCATAAGTCTTGTACACATAACCTTAGGAAGATATGAATCACTTAAACGAACTATGAATTAAGACTCATGGCTTGTATTTATAGACCCATAAGTCTAGCATACATTTAAAAGTAAGTGAACCTAAGATGTATGTAATGAAATGATGAAACCCTAGAAGGGTTAAGTAAGAGTGTGAAACACACCAAAAGGCCAAGTACATTGGCATATGATGAAATGAACAATGAAATGATGAAACCCTAGGAGGGTTAAGTAAGAGTGTGAAACACATTTAATAGCCAAATGCATCGGCATATGATGAAATGAACATTTACGTTATAAGGGGCGAGTAATTATGAAGAGCAAGTGTGCGAAAGTTAATGAATGTGGTGACAACATGATAAGATGATAATGTAAAAGATGAGAGCAATCTCAAATGAGACTAAGTAAATGTTACCAAAACGTACTCACCTATGAGAGTGTAAAGTTAATGAAGAGACTAGTCTCTATGAACACTCTAATGGAAGTGTTGAGATCAATATACACATAATACTAATGATGAGATGAGAAATCATCTATTGAGTTGTGATGTACACATACTAGAACCCTTCTTCCATGACATATGAGTTGAATGTAATGGAACTTTATACTAAGCACCGATAGACTAGCTATGAGCGGTTGTGCCTTCTTTAGGGAAGGGAGGAGATTCACGTAACTCTCATGAGATGAGACTGTCAGGCATGCGGGTATGGGTCTTCTTTCATCTCCTAGTCTTCGAACCTACACTACCAATATAGAGATGTGGCGGGTTTCAATTCCCATGTACTCTAGCATGTTTTGGGTCACTTTGGCCTATGATTCCACCTCTTTTCGGTGTGGGGGAGACACCGTATTTCATGATGCTCACATGATCTATGTCGGTTAAAGTTAAAGTTCCCAATGAATGAATGAGTCCAGCCTCAAATGATGCACATAATGAAATGAATGATACCAAATATGTTAGGATAAGATGATCAAGAGGTGATCTAGGCTGAAGTAATGACACTAGTTCATTCTTGATCATTGCACAACAAACCTGATGAAAGTCTTAAACTACATCCTAGGTATAGATGGTGTTCACACTAGCCTATGAACGGAATGAAATGAAGTACATATGAATGAATAAATCAGACTCTGTGTTGGCTAATGAAGGTTCCCTAGTTGAGGTCCCATATGTTGAGCCCTCATTTAGGGAAGTCTTAATGTCAAGTCCATGATTGCAAGGTCTCATTGTATTTGAATGAATGATATGAAAGATGTTATATGCTATATGCAAAATGATATGTGTTTTGTGTAAGATGTTATGTTTTGTGTGCAATATGATAAGTATGATGATTCATGTTACTCTCATGGCATGACTTTCCTAATCCAAATTTGGAAAGCTTTCTAACTTTCCTAATCCCATTTTTGCAAGTCTACTAACTTGACTTTCCATAATCATGTTGTTAGGAAAGAGCTGTTCTTACTCATGCATGTTCTTCATGTGTGCTTTCATATACCCATACTTAGTACAAGTGTTTATAATCCCATACAATTTTACACTTTTAGGTGCAGGCACAGGTGGATGCTAGAGCTTACGATATGACGTTGCAGCTATCCGGATGTGGAGCATTCATCCGGACTTGGTAGGCCCTCATGCTTTCGAGGACCCTTGCCCATTATATTCTAGCTTAGATATAGGTTTGAGTTAGTGGAGTATGTTCCACTAGTGTTTTATTTGCCGTTTAATTTCAGACTTTGTATTGTTGTTGTTTTGGCAAGGATATGTTTAATACAATTATGAACTGCTTCTTTCATTTGATTATTTCTACATTAGATGGTTGATTTGTGAATGATGACTTATGTAGGCTTTTCTACGAACTTTGAGAGGTCAAAGACGTCGATCTCGTCTGGGGTCTGATTCCGGTTGTGACACTACATATCATTAAGCCTTAAGAATTAGGCTGTTTGTAGTTTCGCTTGATCAGTTGAAAAGAAAATCTATTATGATGGATAACCTTTGGTTTTGGAGGAGTGACAAGTAAGTCGAGTATGTAAAAGAGACTTTCAACCTTTTAGCCATGATTCTTTATCTCTACACATCCATATGTAAAAGCTTAAACAATCATAATTTCCAAAGATCTTGGTGCATTGACACTAGGATTGGATATTTCCTTCTGTTTAAAACCAAAATTTCTAAATGCAAAATTGAAACATATAAAACCTAAAGAAAAATCTACATGCCTTCATATAGGAGTGTAGTTTGATTATGGTGGAACACTCTCCTTAGATCACGTCCTAAGAGATTTATACTCCTCTATGGACTATGTCCCAGTTCGACGCTAAGAAAAAGTTTCACGTTGTACTACATCCCTTTTGATGTTGTCCTCACATGTGGTTTGATTTGAGAATTTGTTCTCTTGGATACTTTCGACAAAGACTAAAATAAAAATTTTAGTTAATTGAAAAAAGTGATTGTATATCTTATGATACTTTTTTGTTATCTTTTAACTGATTTCTGTAAATACACCACTGTATCGGAATTTTTTTTTAAAAAAACTCTTGCTTTGAAAGATGTCATATAGGTTTCTTCAGTTTATGTAATTTTTGAACACAATATGTCTATTACAACTCATGATTTGCTGAGGAATTGTAGATGTCATTGCTTGTTTTTATGCATGAAAAAATCCGAGGATATCTACGACGAGCCAAATGTCTTGATAAAATCCAAATGTAGCATAGTGGATGCTCGATAATATTCTAACTGTAACGAGGTGAATGACTACATAATATTCCAATTGTAACGAGTTGGATGACTCTATAATATTCTAACTGTAACAAGGTGGATAATATTCCAACTGTAACAAGGTGGATACTCGATAATATTCCAATTGAAATAAGGTGGATTCTCAATAATATTCCATCTGTAAGGAGGTGGATGGCTCGATTATATTCCAACTGTAATGAGGTGGATGGTCGATAATATTCCAACTGTAATAAGGTGATGGTTAAATGAATATCCAACTGTAACGAGGTGAATGACTCGAGGATTATCCAATTGTAACAAGGTGGATGACTCGATGAATATTCACTCCTCAGCTTGTGCTAAGAAAAAGTTCTACATTGTGCTTCTTATTTTTTGATGTCGTGTGCACCTGAGGTTTGGTTTAAGAATTCATCCTCTTAGATTCTCTCAATAAAAAATGAAATAAACTTGTTAGCAGAAACTATAATTCAAATAGAGAAGTAATATGTTCTACCATATTCAACACATGTTGCCTCCATTAGTTTTGACGCAGTAGATGATGTCTTGATATAATGTGGATCACGATGATTTATTAATAGGATGATGATCATCCATTGATAGGATAATGCTGCTATATGATAGGATGATGACATTGATGCTCCATTCAAGATAATTTGATCCATCGGTGGGATGATGTTGTTTCTCTTTTGGGTGATGACATTGATGCTCGATTGATAAGATGATGATTCTTAGTTGATGATACATTGGTATGACTATGTTGACACTCCATTTATATTATCATGATGCTTCGTTTATGATCCATTGGTAAGATGATGTTGATCCATTGACAGGATGATGTTGATGCTTCATTGAAATGATGATGATGTTTCATTGATAATCCATTGGTAGGATGATGCTGATTTATTGGAAGGATGATATTGATGTTCCATTGATAGGATGATGATTCTTCATTGATAAAATAACAATGATGTCCTTCTAGGAAGTAGTCATATCTCATTTGATAATATTGTAGAAATGTCTCTTTGGGAGGGTTTCATATTCCCGCGTCTGATATCGACGTGATTTGTGAATGTTCTTCAAATTTCCTTGATGCTGAAAAATGTAATTAAAGTCATTGTAGATGCTAGTACATGTTGATAGTGATGCTTTGACTTGTTCATGTTTGAACATATATGCTCATTGTGACTCATACTTTGCCGAGAATTTGATTTAGGCATTGTTTCTCATATTCTGAATTGTTTCTTCTTCTTTTGTTTTATCTAAAAAACTTCAATAACTTTAAGGCATTAACATATATGTTGTAAATTTTTGAGAGCTCCTCCTTCTTTTGGATTCTCCACATTCATTGAATGGAGGAATGTGGTGAACTTGAGGCGATCTTATTGAACTACATCCATTGGAAAATTGTTAGTTCTTAAAACAAACAAATATATGTTTACTTCTTCAAACTCTTGTTCCTTGTGTTTCTATGTTCAGTTGATTGCTCTGATCTATTGCTTATCGATAAATAAGACAAAAAATTTTATGCAAAAATATTTGAAACATATAGATAAAACATTTATGAAAAGGTACTCAAAAGTTATAATTGAAAAAAGTCACTTTCGAGATCTATCATACAACTTGTTGAATAGATTTCGAAGATTGTTGAAGTTTGGGCGATCTGACTCTAGAAATATCAAATATTGTTGAAGTTGACTTCTAACTTTAGAACAATGTTGAGGATCACTTGAAGTTACTACAAAACGTTTGACCATCTGGAGCTATTAATAGTTTATCTTAAATCTTTATTGAAGACATCAATAAATTTTTGAGGCCATCTCAAAAATTTATGTCTCAGTTAATTGTCTTGGCGTATCTTGAACTGTCGATGATCCAATAATGGAATTTGGGAGATCTTCTAAAAACTCTTTCCCACTTATAATTGTCAATGTAACTTCAGTCTTGACTTGTTGGAGAGATATTTTTCTTGAGAATTTTTGAGTCCCTATCAAAAATTTTGTCCTAGTTTCTATTGTAAAGAAAAATAAAAATCATACAGGAGATTTGACCAAGCTGTTGTGATACCTACATATCTCGTTAAGGCACGAATAAAGTCAAACACAGTTCCTCCTCAAAGATTATCATAAATAAGAAATTTACAATGAAACCAATTAAGGCCGACATATGCGCGTACGTATCTCATTCTTGAGAATTCATGTCAAACATAGTTCAAATACAAAAGGAAACATTAATAAGGGATAAATGGGTGACCTAGTCCAACAAAGGTCACCTCATCTCATTCATGAGAATTCAGGTAAGACGTAATTTTATAAGAACAAAACATAAGAAGATTACAAATAAATGGCGTTCTTACAACGAAAGAAAAAAAACTCAAAATCTTTAAATATGATAACTCTTGATAGCATTTGAGTCGATTATCAACTTCAGATGAATGTATATGTTTGTAAAGACCCTCAAAATAAAATATGATGAACAAGATCCTCATGAGTTTTAAGAGATAATAAATTGTTAATAAGAAAACAACTTGTAATAGTTTGTTTAAATAGGTTTGAGGTCAAACGTCAAAGGACGACCAAGACGTCCAAAAACTAGCCTTTGGTGTGCTAGTGTGACCTCTTATGTTTTCCTAGTTTCTATGGGTTTTTTGGAGTAAAATAATTAGTGGGGGTGACCCTAGCACCGATATGGACATTTTTAGAATCAAAACATTCGGGTAGGACCTCCCAAGGACCACCCTAAGGGTCCTCGAGGAGGACCCAAAAGATTGGACAAGAAGCTGCCTTGGCAACGTTGGGTAGTTGCTCTAGGAAATGGTTCCACGTCGCGGAGCAGTTCCCCCCAAGGAAAAGTTCTGCCTTCGCGTCGCAGTCTCCTCATTACCACCCTCCTATTTTTGTAAAGTCATGGAACACCTCCGCGTTGCAAACTTGTTCGACGATGTCACCTTCTTCATTTAAAGTCAACTTGGATGATTATTTTTAATTCCAAATGGTGTAGGGTATTTTGGGATCTTTGGGAATTTTTTATAAACGGTTTTTATGCCATTTTTGCCCGTCTTCCCATATCAAAACACAATTACCAAATGAGAAACCAAAAATTCAAAACCTTCTTCTCTTCCAAAATTTTCTCCAAAAACTCCATTGGTGGCCAAGCTCAATCTCAAGATAGAAGATGTATTTTCATTTGATTTCTTCTCTTATTTGATGGGTCTTCAATAAATAAGGTATGGTAACTCTTGATTCTTGAATAATCTTTCATTCAAGGAGTTCTATCTAAGATTTTTAAAAGTGATCCAAAGACCAAAATTCCCTATTTCAATCTAAGCATGGTTCTTTGTTAAACGATTTTCAATGTCATTCTAGTAATGAATAAATGTTGAATTTGTGTTGTTATGATGTTTTCCTATGGAATTTATGAATATCTCATGATCATCCTATTTCTCAAAATTGGCCTATAATGTGGGTCTTTGTGAATATGATTTTATGTGAATGAATTGTACTTGAATTGGATTATATTGTTAGATTTGATTTCTATATATATCCATTAACTAAGAATTGTGGAGGATTGATCTCTGTTTATCATCTCTTGGAGAATTGGTAAGTGACATAATCTCTAGTCTACAGTATAAGAATTGATGTTGTGTGGTATGGTCCACTTATGGTGGCAGTGTTTATGCCTCGTCTTTCTTTGCATCTTGTGATCATGCACTTGATAGAAATAGATGTAAAGTGAATTTTTGATTATGATACATATGCTTTTAAATTTGTGCTATGGAGGTTATGTAAAGAGATACTCAATGTTTGCCTGATGTTAAAGTATGTTGATGAGGAGGAGTATAATGTGAATGATCATGTTAGAGATAAGGTGCAGTCTACTTGGTTGATTATGTTAAGTACTATGTTAGAATGACCTCTACCTATATTACCCCTATATGAATTTGTGATCTTAAGCATGTTAAGAGTTTATCTATTCAAATGTGGAATGTGCTCTCGTCTTCTATCATAAAATATGGTTTGTGGTCAAGAATCCCTACAATGATCTATATGTGAGTTTTTCATGACTTGAGGGATATTATGAATGTGTTGTGATACTCTGAGGGGAAGTTTCCTTTGATACCAATATGGTTGCTATTATGTAATTATGAGGACCAATATGTACACACACACATCCCATGCATCACTATGAGTATGATATATTTAGGGTGTTGATTGAAATGATAATTCTCATATGCACCTTTATATCTTCTTGTGCATGAAAAATATATGATTAGTGAATTATGAACATGTGTTGTCTAAAGGTATCTATGTGAAAGGCTTTCTCACATATGTATACACATACATGAATGTACGAATGAATAAGGTTTATGATAATCTAGTGAAAGTGGGTCTCTTGAAAGGTTTCCTCAATTGTACTGTAGACTAGACTATGTTATGAATATGTTAGGATTATGTGAAAGGACATTCTCACGTAATGTAGGTTCTATGATGAAAGGTCATTCTCATCTTAGTAACCTTTGAGCTATAGGAAATATGAGGGATTAAGTCCCTAAAACCTATTTTATGAAGGCTTAACATCTAGCAAGTCTATCTTCCCACAACAGGACCTTCACGTTTAGTAAGTCCGGGTTCCAAACATAGATGTTGTTGCATGAGATGGAAACCTCCACATCTATCAAGTCAAGGTTTCTAGTAATAATATCCTTATTCCATAAATATGTGACCCTGTAGGTCTTAGCATAGTGGATCCACTAGATAGCTATTATGTATGAAGGCCCTACCTTGGCAAGATATACCCTCTCTTTTCGGTGTGGGAATAGAACACCAGATTCCATTTGTCTCATCCGAAAGTTAAGAAATAAACTAAGATAACGATATGAACTCTAGTCATGAGTCCTTGACAAGTTTACTTAGTATAGGTAGGACTATGGACCATACCGATGCATTGCACAAGTGGAAAAAGAGGATTGGATTAAAGTCTCTATGAAAGAAAGACTTATGTTAATGTATGATTAGTATGAATACATGTTAAGGTTGACTTTGCTTATACCCAAGATATGAAGTATGATTATCCATGTGAGTTACATTTATGACTTCTTAATAGGTTTGCTTATTATATGTGGAGGAGTAGGACTCATGTGTACATTGCAGAAGTGAACTTGTGAATGGGTTGTGAGGGTGGTTTACCTATGATATAACAAAATAGGTTGTTACTAATAGGTGTGAATGAAGGAGTTTATATGTGAACATTAATGAAGTATGTTGGTGTCCTTTCTAATGAAAATGAACATGTTATGACTTGTCTAATAGTATGTGTCTAGTCTAGGGTGGCTTCCTAGGATCCCTTAGTGTGAGTAGAATTATGGGATGCTACTTGCACATTGAACTAGTGTTATTTGGGGGTTGTACGAGGTGATGGTTTTTTTGTAAAGATTATGACTTATGATGTTTTTATGACTTTATTAATATATATGGTTGTATTGATGAAGCATACATATGAAAGATTATCCTTGGTGACCTTAAGGTGATACATTGTACTAAGTATTATTTAAGGTTTGCTTAAGGAAAGGAGTTAAGCTAAAAAGGTTAGTAATGTATGGTGTGAATTAAATATACCTCAATTGTGATAAATGGCTTCCATATGTATGATGATGTATGTGATCTATTCTGTGCCTATTTTGTCCATGTTCATGAAGTTTTGTAAAAAGGCATAATGCATGGTTTCCAAGGTCCCCTTAATGAATGTTTTTGCATGGTTATCATACTTAGTGCATTATTGAACTAACACCATTCTTCTTAATATTTTTACACTAAGTGTAGGTGGCGGCGACTTATGGACCTTTCATAGAATAAAGAGGATTACTATTCCCAAGTTCGGGTGTGTCCTTACAAATTCAAGGACCATTTTGTCAAGAGTTCTCTATAAATTTCATTTACTAGATAGTAGATGCTTTTGTATCATAAGGGTCGTGTCCCTATTGTGTTATAGTCGTGTTGTAAGATGACTACATTAAAACTTAGTACTTCCATTGTATTTTAAAAAGGTTTTAAACTAGATGGATTTTAGTCTTGTGTTATCGTATGGAAAAGATTTAAATTTCTGCTATTTTATGTATATACGATGAAAGATGTCTAAGAGCTTGTATATGACCTCCGAAAGTTCGAGTACACCATATGACGCCTAGGGGGTACTCCCTGGTCGTTACATTTTTACCATGATATGTGATCAAGCAAATGCATAAATGCGTTTTCTAAGCAAATTGATGAGTTCTCTTTTGCGAGATTTTCTCAGATGGACCCTGATTTTGACTTGTATAACACAATCATTCGTTTCCAGATTTACAGTTTTGTCTCATTTAGATTTGGTTTATTTTGAGTCTCGAATTGTTTCATGTCTTTGATAAGGTGTTTGGATATCGTGATCTCCTCATCATACTTTTCAAACTCACCTTCATCTACCTCATTTTGTTCATTCAACTTGTAACATGACATGAAATTGAAAAGTTTTAAGAAAAATATTTTGACTGAAACAAAAAAAAAGACTTTTAGATAGAAAAACTAAAGCATGTGAAATTAATTTTCACAATAGAAAAACTTTCATTGAGAACAAGGAAATATGAACTTTGTCAATGACCATGAGACATTTTACCTTTTTCAAAATGTTACAAGGGAAATTAGAACTTAATTAATTAAAATGACATTAAAAAGTGGATTTCGGGCCTCATTCGTACTACCACCGATTTTAGAATAACATAAAATTCATCATTGTCTATCAAGATGAGCAAGGAATAAAGAACATAGTGGAAGTACAATTAAGAACTTGCTCCATTAGCTCGGTGTCTGGTTTGCCTGATATATTGTTCACACTGGGTATGTCATGGCCCGAGCAACCCAGGACACGCGGACGCGGGACCTAGACCACAAGTGATCCAAAGATAACCCCGCTGGTCTGAATCATGAGCATACTAAATAAAATAAACTGGAACGAAAGCAAAATCATCATTAAAATGAAAATTGATGAGCTTAATACAGAGAAAATATTAACTCAATACTAAAGTGAAACTAAATATGTCCGAAATAATACTCTAACTGACTTGAAATGCTGGAAATAATGAAATAAACTAAATGATTAAAAATAATGAAAAGAAACTCATGACTATTGTCCTCGCACAGTGAGGACTCACCACTGATTCTGCTGAACTAGAGATCGGGAATCGATCTATGCGTAATTTGAATGTTGAGAACCTAAACCTACATAAGGAGAAGATGTAGCAGATGTATGTGTCAGTATTTGAAAGGTACTGAGCATGTAGGATAGAGTAAAGCTAAAATAATACATAACTTGACAAGCACAAAAGCAAGTATAATATTATGAACATGATGTACTGACTGCTGAGTTAACTGGATGCAATAACCAAAGTTATAACATGCTATGACTGGATACTAACTGAACTGTAAATATGGTCAATGCAAAAAAGTCGGATTAAAGTGTAGGATCGACTAATAACCGATAATAAAACCATATGAGTGACATGTGGAGTCAGATGTATACGTCCCATCGAGAGGACCCAATATAACCTGCTAGAGGTATAAAGGCATGTTGGTGTGATCACCAAAATGATGCCCACAAAGGGGACTTACAACTTACTTGGCTAGTAGTTTTGGGACTATTTGGATATGCTAAACCCTAGTCCAACTCGGTATTATGATACTCCAATGAATTAAGTGTTGAATTGATTATGACTGAGTTTTTGTAAATACTTGATAGCTCAAACTGAACATACAAACTGAGATTGCAACAATTAATCTGATAATGATGTATTAATAACTAAGGCATGTATAACTGAACGACTGATACATCTAACCTGGCATATGCAATTTAAGAACCAAAGAATACATAGCTAAGATTATTAAATTCATGCGGAAAACTATGTTATAACATGATATTCTTATTTAAAACATGTTAATAACTAATTCATGATGATCTGTTGTTATTCTAGAAACCCTAGGTCTATTCATAATAAGGGAATCAAGAAATTGACTGAATTCTAGGGACCCAACGGGCGAAATGAACCCACTATTGAAATCTTACAGACATGTTGATTAATTCCACGGAGAAATCGTTTGATTTCGGGGCTGGAACTGATGGAACCTTGTTGCTTTCTTGAACTAGGGTTCTTGACTTTTTTCTCCTCTCTTGCTTCTAATTTTCTAAGTTTTTATTAAAGATTTGACTTAGGTAATTTTTAGTTATGTTTCTAGTCTTAAACTGACCTAAACCTCATGATTTAGGGTCTAAACGACGTATCTTAGGGTCCTACGAAATTGGAAAAGACCAAAAGACCCCGACTTAACTGTTGTCGGAGTGATCAACGGGTTGGACTTATGGGTAGTAGTTCAATCTATGGTTCGTAAGGTGGGTCCGTAGATCAAGTCTGCTCTATAAGCCTTCAAAAAAATGAGGATTACTTTTTACTCGTAGCTTAGATTTTAGAAAACTCACAATATTTGAAATAGGATTCAATTATATATCATATAATAGGTGATAGAAAACCTAATTTTTTTGTGCTAAGACTAATGACCATTTGAAGTTGACCCAATCAACAATTTCCCTCTTACTGGTTGCTTACCTTCACCCAGAGTCAGACCTACAATCCGTAGGTCCATCTATAGACTGTACTAGTTGATTGTGGTTCATGCCAAAGTCTAGGTAATAGGGTCTTGATCCACGAGCAAAAACTACGGATTGTGATCTGACTTACGACCGTACATGTGTCCATGGATCGAGACTTAGTAGATTTTCTGGACTGGTTTTTGGGGAAGGGTTGCAGTGGTAAACTACGGACCTACAACACGGGTTGTAAATAAGACTACGGTCCATAGATGGTGACTATAGGTTACACTTGTAACTTTTGAAAAGCTGATATTGGGTCTGTTTTTGCATACGGGTGTTACATGGTACTACGGTCCTGACTACTTTCTGGTGGATCAAGTTCTAGATCATGTTCTTGAAATTAATACATTCTTCAGTATCATGCCCCAACTGTTGCAATGATACAAATACCTTGGATCGGCTTGGTGAAAGTTTTAGCTAGCATCGACTCTCTTGGGTTTGACCATATAAATAATGCCTACCAAACTTCAAACAACTTCCTTTGAATTTCAATAAGAGGAGTAAAATTTTGAGCAAGTTTTTTAGGAGACTTGGATGAGAAGAATCATAATGACCTTCTTGAGGCGGAGGCATTTGATGAAAGTTTCGGGTGTTTTTATGGATTGGTGCTCGAGACTTGGGTCAATCATATCAATGGTGAATCCTTTAAGATTCAACAGTGAATCACAGTTGTCATTCAAATTGACAGCTTTAATTATGATGATTTTTTTATCAATCAAGTCTTGAATTTTATGCTTCAAGTTTATGTAATCCTCAGTGGTATGTCCAACACCTCTGGAATGGTAAGCACAATGAAGATCGGGCCTGTAAAGTATGGAATTTACATTGACACTTTTTGGATCAATTTTTCATATCATAGTATCCACCTTATATCTTTCAAAAAGTTGGGTTCGAGTTTTAACCAAAGGAGTAAAGGCTCGACAACGTTTCTTCAAAAACTCATGAAAAGAAAGATTGTAATTATTTCATGAAGATGAAGTTACTTAGCGTTAACTAGGAGATTTTGGTGAATAGGTGTTGGTATTTGGAATTTTTGGTATTGTGGGCTTGGTAGCCATGAGGGGCATTTTGGTAATTTAGAAATGCAGTTTGGTAATTTAATTGAGCATTTGAATAATATGGCAATGGAGCTTGGTGATTTGGATGATTTGGTGGTGTATTTTGGTAATTTGGTTTGATGGTGTAAAGGTTTTGTGGAGCTAAATGGTAGGTTTTTGATGGTAAAGGCTTTCGACCAATGAGACTAGCAAGACTCTTTGATTTTTTGCTCAAGTCAAATGAGTCAGAGGAAACATTTTCCCTTTTCCTTTTTAATAGCCTAGAGGATTCATCAAATGATTTTCTGGTCTTGAGACCGTCTTTAATAACTTCACCAATTTTGACAATCTCATTGAACTTTCCTACTAAAATGAGCAACATCCTATTATAGTATTCTGGCTCTTGAATGTGCTCAAAGACTTAAGAAATTTCTGTCTCGGTCATGGGAGGTCTAACCCTTGCAACCTCTCTTCTCCAACAGTAGACACATTCTCACTAGTCTTCAATAGACTTCTGTTTCATTCTCTTCAAAGATTATCGACAAGGAATGAGTTCCACATTGTAACTGTACTTTCAATGAAGTCTTTCGCCCAAGAAATCAAACTTTAACAATGATTGATTTCTTTAGAAATAAACCATTCCAAAGCTTCTCCTTTCGAACTTTGACTAAAGAGTCACATTAACAAAGCTTCATATTTCCATACTTCAGTAAGTTGATCACAATAAGCCCTCAAATAAGTCAAAGGATTTTCAACTCCACTAAAAGTGTCAAATTTCGGTACTTTCAAACCTTTAGGAATATCAAAATTTTGATGAATACATAAATTTTTATAATTCAGCCACACAATATGTGTATTGAACTTCCTTCATTGCATTCATAACTGTAACACTCCAGAAGTTTCATGACCTAGTGTAGGGCCTCACTTGATGAACTAAGCCTTGAAAGAGTGTTTCTAGGCCTAAAATAATGTATTCAATGTAATTGAGAAATATTAAAATCAAAACGTCAAGAAACAACCATGTCGTTCGAAGACTAGTTAAATTGAGGTAATGTGTGTTGGTGTGTTTCAAGGGGTTTAGAGAGTCGGAAAAAGGTCAAACTTGGTGGAAAGGGGTGGAACATATATTAGAGTGTGTTTAGGGTAGAAACGTTTGGGTAGGACTTCCCAAGGACCACCCTAACTGTCTTTGAGGGGTGACCTAGCGTTTGACCCTAAGAACTGTCTAAAAACAATGTGTGATCGACGAAGGGAATCAACGCCCCGTCGATTGACTCACACTCCGTCGTTTGGAGTTGTGAGTCCACACTTAGACTCTTTGAGTCAAGGCTCCATTCTAACCTATCTAACCAAAATGACACCTTGATAGGATGGTCTATTCATGGATAGACGGATCATCGAATGGGGGCCGTCGATCAAACTTGTACACTGGTGCGAAATTCTGCCGAGCCAAGGGTGGCTTGGTAAATTCCACCCTTGTCCTATTAAATGTGGGGTCATTCTAGTTAGTTAATTCTAAATATATCAAAAGTCTTTAACTCATCAAAACAACTAACTCTTGATAACTTCCTGATTAAAAATCAAAACGCACTTTCCCTCTCTCACAAATTCTCTCTCTAGACCACCATTGAAGAACAAGGAAGAACTCAAGCTAGGGACCACAAGATTCATACTTTTTCACTGAAATTTATGGATTGTCATCAATTAAGGTATGTGGATATTGATTTATGGACTAGTTTCTCCATGAAGCCCTTCAAAACTTTTACTTTTTAAATCTATAATGTGACAAAAACTAGGGTGTTGTGATCTAGCCATGGGTTCATTCCTAAATCGTTTTATTCATGTTATATGTCTTATATTATGATTATATTGAGATTAATTGATGAATTCTATTGTAAAAATCTTCCAAGAACCCATGTGCACCTATAACCTAAAGTTCATGCAATAATTGAGTAAATATGAGCATGTAGTATGTAATTGATACTTATCGAGTTATAGAATCTTGTCTTCCATTCCAACTATGATTTGGACTAGGGTAATCATGACACTTGATTCCTAATCTTTCAAACAGGGTAAATTCTAGGGTTTTATATATATATATATATATATATATATATATATATATATATATATATATATATATATATCTTCCTTTCACATGTTTTAAAAGTTTTCTTTTATGCATTTGTACTAACCCGTTTTCCCCCTTTATATTATGTGTATAGCTTCCGGCTAGTTGGTTGCTCCTCCACTCTTGAAGAAAGCTTGATTTCTCATCCCCAAGGCTTGTGGTTCTGAGAACATATACACCTGATACCACTTTATGTTTTTCTATTGATGTAATAGACTTAATAAATCTTTCTTATGTACATTTGTTCTAAAGAGTATTGTGTGTAAAGGGCTAAGGATACCATTTGTAGACATTTATTGATCTTATTAATAGATGGTGAATGTGAGACAATATTAGAATATGTAAACAAAATTGCTTATATTGCTAAATGAGAAGTGTATGTAAGCTTCATAAGTGAGAAATCTTAGTATACTTCATACGTAAGGTTTTAATTTTCCGCATTATTTCAAGTTCATTATGCAGTGATGATTATGATAAGGGCTTGTATAAAGCTCCTTTGGGGGTCAAATGCGCCGGTAATGTCCAGGGGGTACCTTCGGTCGTTACAATAACTTTCTCTTTGATGCTTTTGTCAACCTCTCCTTTTATGACCTTACGCTCCTTCTCTTCTTCCTATAATGTTTGAGTTCAAAATTTGTTGTAAGGGGAGGGTATGATTCTAGCGATATTGGAAAATTATATGTGGTTTTTAGAGGTAAGAGTTGAGTTATAGGTGGGTTTTGGACAATTTGAGTAGGGGTTGGATGGACAGGAGAAAAATTCTGGGAAATATTGGTATCTAGAATTTGAGGAGTAGGTGACTTTTGGTGTGAGGATCTAGCATGATGTGGGTTAGGGGTGTTTTATGTCAATGTTAGAATATTTTGGAATTGTAACATTCGTTTATTTACTTGGAAAATGTTTGGATGTTGGATCTGTAGTAGGAAAATACAGTGGAGGTATTCCATTGTCTGGAGTAGGAGTATTGACAATGATAGCCAAATTCATCAAATCTTGGGTCTTATCCATTTCAGCCCTCATTTCACCCATCTGTTCAAAGAATTGTGCAATCAACTTGTTCTGTTCAGCAATAATAGGGTCATTAACCGTAATTTTCATTCAAATCAATATTATCAACATTTTGAACCATTCTCTCCTTGCCTTTTCACAAACATTGGTAAGAAAAATAATCTTTGGGGTCTTTTGACCTTGTGAAGTATGGATGTTCAGCCATTTTCTTAACTCATATAAGTATTGAGTACCTGACAAAGAAAAACATCTCAAAGGCAAATGTATTTGTTTGTATAAGCAATAAAAAATGTCACACATTACTATAAATACAACAATTACTTCATTTCGAAGATAAGCTACCCACATATATAATGAAATGACTAAATTGACATGAATTTGTCTATTTGATTTTTAGCTTTTTAAATCAGAAATGTTGACTTGAGTCAAGTCGAAGTCGATTGGATATCTCATTGTTGTACTTTTAATTTTTGATTGAGATGTCACTCTAATTTCATTATAAGATTGGAAAGATAGAATTCTTAAATATGGGGACCGAACCTTGAAAGACTACCTGTGTATCTCTCAAAAAAGAATTTAGCTCTTACATTGTTCGACCAACTTGAATCTCTTTTAATTTGAGATAGAGCGTTTGCCCCCCCCCCCCCCCCCCCCTTTTTTTTTTCCTGAAAGTGAGATGCAAAAAAAGAAGTTTAAATTTTTTTGAGAAACTAAGGACTCAAAAATTATTTGAAGGCACTTTTGAGAGTGACTTCATATTTGTGCTTAAATAGTTCTAGAAGATTTCGAAGAGAAGTATTCTAACATCTTCAAACAAAACAACATATTCACATTTGCAGTGATAACACATAAACAATTATTGCAAATTCTACACATATATGTTACCCTTTTATGCCAAGGATAGGCCAAACGATTTGAAGGATGCCTAACATCATTTGACATTTCATTGCCTCAAAATCCAAATCTATACAAACTTAACGAATAGACTGAATGGGGATACATAATAGGGAAAAAAATAGAAATAATCAATCCTACGCAGGGGTACGATCCTAAACTATTCCTTAATGGAAGGTTTTTCTTCTTTATTGATTTCTTGTCATCTCTGGAGGTCCACACTTTTGGATGAAAAGCAACTTGTATATTCCTTTTTCGACTAGAACAAACTATCAAACTCCCAACCCTGAGGAATAATGGTGTGTCAAATGACATATACAACCTTTAAATTTAAACACATATGTATGAACATTTGTTTAGGCCGTGAGACATATCGAAATTAATGTGGTCTTTCTAATGGGCCAAACACGTCTTAGATGTTGGGTCATATTAGTTCAATACGCTAAAAGGGAATTTGGTTTCGTTCTACGCTAGTTGACTAAGAGTGTGTTTTATTTAAAGTGGAGTTGTGACCCAAGCGGACAAATTGGGTTGGGGCAGTTAGCGATCGTTGACCATCCATTGACCAACTACATTCTCCAGGGTACCTCGAGAACAATTTGATTAACGAACAACTACGACCCTCATAATCATCCATCAAGTGAAATTAAACAATGGCATTGACGGAATAATGATGCATGCAATTACAGTTAATATCAATTGAAGTAAATAAGGCACATATGAGGCGAAACAGTTCAACAAATATTAGTAAAGAGTAAAAAATTCAATTCATTTATGGTTAGAATCTAATTAAAGTCTCCAACAAAGTCGTCTTTCTGTTATGCCGTAATTTTAATATATTTAGAAAATCACTTTTTGAAATGTTCTAAGTATAAAAAAAATTTGAGAAAAATACATAGAATGAGTCGCCACTTAATTTCTTTAAAGAAACCTTATTTTAAAAAGACTCTAACTGATTAAGTCTTAAAAATATAGAGAAAATGGGTAAGAGGCTCTAATTTATGTTTCAAGAAGGTTTTTAAGGCACTTGACGCGCCCGCAAACATGCAGTTATCCTACGACTTGAACAAAATATATTTTAACTATTTTTTAGGAAAATAATTATAAAATAACTTCAAATATTAACTTGCAACAATAGTTAAACAACACTTTTATTTTTTTAAGAAAAAACGCGGACCTTAATTAAAATATTTGAATTTCATTATAAGTTACTTAAACTAACATTAGCACTTTTAAAGTCGTTGACAATACATATACTATCTAACCTATTTAATAAATAATACATGCTAAAAGATGACACTTACAGCTAAAGCTAAGTTAGGACAATTTTTACTATTATTTTTAAAATAGGGAGCTTTTTAATAAATATGTTTAGTTTTTTTTGACTAGTTTGCTAATTTTTCCAATGTTTAATTGGGAGCAAACAAAATGGGTCGAAAGAATTGGGTCCAAGATTGGAGGCAATAAAATGATTAGGATTACAATTAGAGAGATGACCTAATATAGCTAATTGGAGCTTAAACATTTATCCAAATTTAGTTTAATTTAGATGAATTAATATTAATTAATGAACGAACTTTTTAATTTTAACGAAATAAAATAATTCACTTAATTACAAACCAATAACTAGAGAATATATGCCAACTTAAGGTAAACTAATTTATAAAATATTCAACAACAAAAAAATATTTTTAGATAATTTTTGAATATACATAAAATATACTTATATATATATATGTATATATATAACCCCAATTAAAAATTCTCAATTTATTTTATTTATTAAATTAGTTATTTACATTATATAAAATTAAACGTAGATACCCTTTAATATTAAAGGGTTGATATTTTCTCAAAGAGTTGTGACTTTTCAAAAGATTGCAATTTTTTCTTTTACGGATTTTGACATTTTCGATGACTGTGATTTTTTCAAAGGGTTATGACTTTTTCGATAAGTTGTGACTTTTTCGATGAGTTGTGAATTTTCCAAAAGGTTGTGATTTTTTTCGATGAGTTGTAACTTTCTATACTACCTTAAAAGCATGTTGAATTACTATAATACCCCAATTACAAATACTCAATTTATTTGATTTATTAAATCAATTATTTAGATTATATTATATTAAATGTAGATACTCTTTCATGTTAAAGTCTTGAGATTTTCTCAAAGAGATGTGACTTTTTCAAAGAGTTGTGACTTTTTTGACTCTTTTGATATTTTCAATGAGTTGTGACTTTTCCTAAGTGTTGTGATTTTTTCAAAGGGTTGTGACTTTTCCGATGAGTTGCGAATTTTGTAAAAGATTGTGACTTTTCAGATGACTTGTAACTTTCTATACTACCTTAAACGCATGAACTTCTAAAAAGAATGTTGAATTACTATTATATTCTCAATTAAAAATATTTCATAAAATTTATTTATTAAATTAATTAATTATATTATATTAAATGTAGATATCCTTTCATATTAAAGGGTTGAGATTTTCTCGGTGAGATGTGACTTTTTCAAATGGTTGAGACTTTTTAAAAGGGTTCTGATATTTTCGATGATTGTAACTTTTGTAAAGGGTTTTGATTTTTTCAAAGGGTTGTGACTTTTCCGATGAGTTGTGACTTTTGTAAAAGGTTGTGATTTTTTCGATGAATTGTAACTTTTCTCATAAGGAACAATTAACGCCTATGCTTTGTTAGCTATAAATATAGAGTTTCCTCCCACTTTTAAACTACGATTTTTGGAAGTTTTATATACTTCTTCTTCTTAAAAAATCTCAGGGTTATTTGTGACAGTTAAGTTAGTAAAAAATTCAACGAAATTCGAAGTCCCACATAAGAAAGAGCTAGTGAACAAACTATCACAAATCATTCATAAATTCATACGCGTATTTTTTTTTATGATTTTCAGGAGTTAATAAGCCGAAAAGTTGTGGGAAAGACAATAATATACAAATATGAAAAATGTTACCTGGTCAAATATTTCTTCTTTCATTTTTTGTCTTTTCTTTTTTTACCATGAAATGGAGCAGTTTCTTTTTAATTTTGTTAAAATAACGGTCATCAACGTTGTCCATTGAATCAATAGTTTTTATAGTAAATCCACTATTTCAAAAATAGATTTTTACTTTAACTTCTAATATGATAATATAGACATGATAATAATTATTTTTAATAGATATGTAAGAAAAATGAAAGAAGAAAGTAAAGCATTTGTAACAAGAGATTTTATCAAATGGAACACTATAGTGTATATAGCATTAAAATATTTTTGTATTCCTTCTTCATTAGCTATGTATTGCTCCATATATTTTTCCCTATTATTTTGTGTTCATTTTAATTTCAGAAAAATTATATCACAAGATACACTTCTTATTAGCTTTATAAAAATAGATAAGAAAATAGTGATTGATGACACAATAATCTTATTCAAATTAAATATTCTATAAAGAACACTCTAAATTTTATTCATCTATTACTTTTTCTTATTGAAAAATTTTAATATATTTTATCACAATAAAAATTAATAATATTCTAGATACTTTCATTAGACAACAACTATGTGATATATATGCGGCCTGAAAATGAGAAGACTGCAATTCTACAAAGATGAGGTAGAAACTAAAAGACCAAAGGTGATGTTGTTCATAAATTAAATGGAAAAGGGCTTAAAATACCCTTGAAGTATTGAAAATGATCCACAATTACCCATCATCCACATATTAGCTCCAAAATACCATACACATCCACCTTCAGGTCCAATTTTATCCACTTCATTGATGGAGCACCATTTAAAATAGTTAAATAATTATTTTAATTACGTGGTGTTCAACCATTAATTGCAAATTAATTATTTAATTTAATTTT
Organism: Solanum lycopersicum; assembly: GCF_036512215.1. Classification (NCBI taxonomy): domain Eukaryota; kingdom Viridiplantae; phylum Streptophyta; class Magnoliopsida; order Solanales; family Solanaceae; genus Solanum; species Solanum lycopersicum. The sequence goes on along the minus strand of NC_090801.1, from coordinate 17,087,338 downwards.
AAACTCACTCATTTTTAGCTAAAGCCACCACAATACTTATTAAACCCGCCCGACCCAATACAAAAAGAACCCATCTAATTAAAACATATTACATTTAATAAGTTATACGATTTCATTTTTTGTATATATGTTTATCAATTTCTTATTAATATTTTATTTTTTTACGATTGAAAGATATAATATTACCCATGATACATTTCTCACAACTATTAACTTCTTTTAATTATTGTATAAAAGAAAACTTTAAATTCCCTCATTTATGCGATTAATGTGTATTTAACTTATAATTAGGTAAATCAAATATAATTTATCTTAATTTTCCAATTTTATTTCAACTTTTAGAAGGAGTTGTCTTTTGATAGTTATATTATTGTCATAAATTAGTTTTCTTAGTGATGACTAGAATAATAATTAGCTTAACGTTATAAAACTCTTTCACTACTCCACATGTATTAGAGAAAAATGTTGATTTAACTCCTTGTACTTTTCTATAACTAACACTTAATGTATTTTTGAAATTTTCATTCTTTATAATTTAATATAATCAAAAAAATAAGTAACTCATCAAATTAGTAATGACATTATGATTTTTTTTTATAAATATACATTCTTTTATGTTATGTTTCTCAACTCTTTTATTTACTATTACAAAGTATGATCTCCAAGATAACTAGATGGATATGAGCACGGGCCCAACATAATTATATTTACAAAGTTATTTTTGACAGCATACAAAAAAGGAATTTGTTATATGCAAACTTGAGTATAGAAAAAAAATATCTCTATGGTTTAATGCAAATCCTTTTTCAATCTGAAACAATTATTTGTCTAAAATCGTCCATCCATCTGGACGGTGATTAGGCGCCATCCAATTGAAGCAGTCCATAGAACGTCATTGTTGGAGCATAACTGCAGCTCTTTGATCTTGATCATATAGGTTCTTATGATGTCCAAGATAAATCACTTCATGAACTTCACTAAGCGTATTTCCATATTTCCTCCGAAATGAAAAGGGACATAACACCTAAAATGGAAGACCCGGTGGAAGTGTTTTAGGATATATATATATATATATATACACACACACACACTATGTCTTCTCAAAATTACCAAGGAAAACTTCTTATAAGGTTATAGCCTATCAGTTGTGCTTTTAAAGAATATGATGACTCAAGGTCTAGTTGAGTCTCTTCTTTAAAAATATATGAACTCTCTCTTTCTAATTAGGACACATCAAATACACAAAAGCAGAGAGCGCTGTTACTTACAATCAGCAAATGTTAGACGTGGTAACAAACTAAATACTTGAAACATATGATATAACCCTACACAAAATTTGAATATAAAAATACATATTACGTACCTGTCACTAATGAATATTTTCATTGTCTTTTCTTTTACAACACCCAAAACTCCACTCATAGTCCATTTAGCTTTTCCTGCAATTTAAGCCAAATTCATGGATGAGTATTTTACATTATTAGGGACTTCAAATGTGAATGATCTGAGCATATATCATTGTCGAAAAACTTATGTTTATTAAATGGAAAGGAAATGTCTAAGCTCTAGACTAGGCAGAATTGGCTAACCTACAAACAATTCAACCATGAGGTGACTTGCACTCCAAAGATCAATATCTATTTCATAATTTGTAGCACTTAGTAGAAGTTCTGAAGCCCTTTACCAAAATGTGACAACTTGACTTGACAAAGGATGCTCTTATACAGGATTGAAATAATTTGCCAACTTAGAATCAATGATTATTGCATCCCATATTTGGTAATCAACAAAGCAGATCCCATAATATTTCAGTGCAAAATACCCTCTTGCGACCGTGCTGCAGCCATGCAAGCAACTGCCACATACAACAATTCATAAGAAACTGAAAAAATACTTTAAAAATCAACAAGTGTAATGACCAACAACAAACAAAAAATTAATCACAAATGATACGTCTCTTTTTCAGTAAGGGTCGTTGTGCATCAAATCCTCAACAGAGAAAGGGGCATGAAGTCCCATAGAAGACATGTCACATCTTCAACAAGCAAAACCAGGGAAAAATAGAGAATCCCCAAAAATAGAGCAAATGTCAGCTAATAGTGAATGCATTATAACGAGGGCTTTCTTTCCGTTAGTGAAAAATTCCAAGCAAAGTGTTTCTTCCTGTAGATGGCAAGCACAAAGTAGGAGAAAAGGAGATAATTAGGAAACTATTGTAAAACTATATCATTTTCAAATTCAAAGGAATTGAACTGAACCATTGAAAAGATAAATTCAGCAATGGAAAATGGTCCATTAGTTCTTTCGAAGCAATAGATATCAAAGCATACAATATTTAGCACAAAAATCTCTTTTTTCTCCTTTAGTTCTCCTTTTTTCCTGTTTTTCTTACTCTTTTTTCTGCTCCTCTTTTGTAGCCATGACTTTCTCCATCAGCCACGTTCCAAAAATACGTTATCTACACATGTATTCTAGTAATTTTCTTCATTCTCCTTCAGTAACTTTCTCCCCAAGATCAGCTTTTTTTTTCAAGAAAAAATATTATCGTAAAAATTAGCTTATGAAAGTCAAGAACATACTTGATGTAATCCCACAAGTGTGGTATAGACAGGGTGGTATGTACCCCTTACTCCATATCTTTGGAGGTAAAGTGGTTGTTTCCCAAAGACCAATATCATTAAAATATGAAGGAAACCAGTAACAAACGTATGCATGAATCAGTTTACCAGCATTACTTACCGAGTATTTGTAACCCGCAATTCCAAAATAATACATTCCACACAATACAAATAATTACAGCAGATGCTTGAAGTTGAAGGAGCTAACATGAGCAGAATACTTGAGGCATTGCAGAGATTATGTAATTGTTTATATTAAGTGTAAGCTTGATTCATTTGTAGATTATGTTGAATACGTATAATTTTTTCATTGTCATTGTGCTTCTTTCTAGGCAAAATGTGGTGGCTATTGTCATGATCTTCTATTTGTAATTCCTTTTTTATCCATGAATACTTTTACATCTTGTGATCTGTTTCATCCGCCTGGTCCTTACAATTGTAAATCTCACTTCTTTGTTATATTTTTTGATCTTTCTTTTGTTGTGTCTTTGTTCTTTTTAAATTTCAAATTGATATTACTTTTTCAGGAAAGTCAGCAGTTGAAGTTCTTTTTGCATCGGGGAGGCATTCTGCTATCGCGCGTTTGCAAAGAGATTCTACAAGCCATAACCCAGCTGCCAATCACCAAGTCTGACCAACTCCTATGAAATTCTTGAAAGTTATCGCTCATAGGATAGTTTTACCATTTTGTGGTAATTTTTTTGTCAATGAATCTGAAGCGCCTCTTTAGATTCATAGTTGTTTGACGTTTACCCGCTTTCTAAAGATAACATAAGTTTCTCTTTTGTTATGAATGTGCATGATGCAGAAAAATGGCCACTAAAGATTAAATTGAAAGACTTTTTAAGAGTTGAGGTATATCTATAACGGCATACTTTCATTATATGCAGCAAAATGAGAATCAAGAGAGAAAAAACTTGCTATGGCGATTTCAACATAAAATTATTGAATCATCCTTATTTGAGCTCATGATCAAACTTAACCACTAGGTAATTTTGTATAAGTGAGGGTTACTTAATCTTTCTCAATCATCAACAATCGCCCTATTGTATAATCATTATCTCAATTTCAGAATTGTCATTATTATGAATATGACAAAATTAATGATGTCAAGTTATTTCTTCCCAGCCATATTAAAATTCTTTAATCCAAATATGTTATTCAAATACTATACAATACTATAAGAGAACTTAAGTCACTTCTAAAAGTTGAATCTAAAGGTGAAGTGTTATCCAACTATTGGGATATAAAAAACACTTTCACTAACCGCTTAACTTAAAGTTTGATGGGTTAGAAAAATTAGAGATGCCAGGAGATTTGCTGCAACCTATTATTCCTCTTTTTATAAATTTCCACATAAACGACGCCTATAAATAATGAAACTCTAGCTTGGTATCCATCGTTTAACCTAACAAACCTGGTGAGATGTTTATATTATATAATTGATAAGCTTAGTAGGTACAATACTTTCGATCAATAGATTGATTTGGGAGCAAGAAAGGATAACAGAGTCTTAAATAAAAAAGAGTATAATATATTCAATAACCTTTTCGTCTCCTATTGGTTCTAGCTTAGATGTGATTAGGTGATAGTGGAATGTTGATAAAATTCAAGTTAAATGAAGGACATATGTACTTATCACCTATGGTTTAACTCCAAATTTGTTTTACAATATTCGACGGTTGGGTTTGTCTTGAAATGTTTATTTTCATTCTGTCTTCTCATTCAACATAATGAAAAATTAAATAAAACCCTTAATCCAATTCCTACATATATAAACGAACTTCAAATGAGGTTGACGATGACTTTATTATTAGCAAAGTGTTTTCCTGCTAAGGAAGAAGTAAGTCTTGCCCTACCTTATGAAGGTTGAGAGATTGCACATATTGTTTAAACAAAAAAAAGTCATATGAAACACTGGAAATGTCAAAAAAGAAAATGGAAAAGGTTCAAATCTGGCTTAGCCAAAGGTTTCTAATTAGTACAATCTACCAAGAGGTAATCCAACAGAAGAACTACACACCTAACTCATTTTTTATGTTAGTCCATTCATTTATTTTTTGACATTTTATGTTGTAGAATACAATCGTTTGTCTTTTAAAGTAATAAAATTACTATGGCTAGTTCTCTATCTTTATCTCTATTTGGTTGGATAGTTGGATATTTCATCAAGAGCTTGAAGTACACAACAAATATCAAAGGGATCAAGTATTTTGCTGGACAACATTAAGAAATATTCTTTTTGAAAAGGCCAAAAAAAAGGACAAACAAATTAAAACAGAGGAAGTTCTATGTAGTAATGGACGAGAAAATATTTAAAAGGATTGGTAGTTCTTACATATCGGGGCAGCGTAAGATTTAGGAAAGAATGCAGTACATGTTTTCTCCTACTGAAATTTGTATAAATCTTAAAATCTTACATTCCATTTTTCATTTTTCATGTTCCTTTTAAGGGAATTTAGGAAATAATGATGTCTTCTTTATAACCTTGTACTATGCAAAAACTCAATCTTTAAGAAATTATACATACAACGAAACATATAGAAGAAGGAAACTTACGTCGATTGATAAAGGTTGTACTTTCTGGTATCTGAGGTAGATAAACTTGACTATGGAAAGCCTGAAAAAAGCAAAGTAACTTCATAGTATAATCCTACATGTAAAAGAGTATAATTTCTATCATAAGTGGCTAAAGATATATCACCACTATTGTAAGTGGCTGAACATTCCGTGAACAAAATTTACAAATAATGCAATCCAAAGCAGTTCTAAATTGTAATACCATATGGAGAGCCACATTCAAAATAATCACCATGGAATGTTTTGTTGTTACTTTCCTGTATAATTCAGGTAAAAGATACAGAACTGAAAATGTTAGGACCTTTTTGCGTTCGATTATACATTTTTCATTCTCTGAAGGGGTGTTGATGTCTTTTCACTTTTCCACTTTAACGTGTAAAAAAGAACTACAAGATCAAGTGAAAAAGAGAACATTAATGTCTCAGAACTTGGTGATCGCAAACTAAACAATGTTGAGCTTCATAACATATAAGAACAAATGAATTATATTCCTATCTGAAATACAGAATCATGCGTAATTTATTTTGTAATGTGCCAAAGGAGAATATATTAAGATAATTGTTAAATCTATATCGAGCTATTCCAATCATCTTAAGCAATGTTCTATAGTGTCTCTAAAATGAAAAAGAAAGCCTATATTATTTGTCGAGAAGTGAAAATCTCATTGCTCACTAAGCAATAAAGTCGCCAACAATACTATCTAGTAACTTCAAATTCCGACTTGTTTATTCTCATTGAACTCAAATTTTTTTTGAATTTAGAGAACATTCAATAGGTTTAGTGCAAATGACATGTTGAAAAAATTCTCAAAAACTTAATTTTGAATCTTGGTTTTAAAACCATAAATTCCATTACAAAAGCACAATTAAACAATTATATGCAAGAAACTATTTCGTAGACGCAACGTGACATAAATGGACCAAGAAGAGAGAACGAGAAGAACAAAATGTCGAAGGATGAAGATGGAAAAAAGGAAGAATTAGATAGAATTAATAGTGTCCGGTTCTTTAAGACATATTATCAAACAACATTAGTGTGTTCGTGTGAAAAGCATGCACTTAATATCATGCTAATAGAATATCCAATAGGAAAGTATAGTTCAAAGTACATGTCTGACCATGCATTCATGAGCCTGAAAAAAATTACAATTTTGCAAAATTCAAGTAAAGCACAAATACATAATCATATGAATTTCTCCTTTAACATGATGCAAATAGGCAATGAAAATATTTTTAAAATCAAAATTAATGATCCAGGTAGCATAATTGCAGGCATATAAAATAAATATCAAGAAAAAAATTCAAATTTTAAAGCATGGAAGAGTAATTTTATCATACCATAAAATCATCCAGAAGCTGCTTTTAATTAATCTAAGAAAAAGGATAGAGATGATGAATAAATGTGGCCATACATGTGTCTTCAAAAAGTAGCAAATGGAACACGTGTTATCTAGAAAAGAGAAACATATGTTATAAAGCAGTACTTGTATAATGAAGTAGGCCCACATACAGTATAACTTGCATTACTTAGAGTACAACTATTTATGCACTGTTCGTCCTCTCAAAGTGTCATTTCTATGTAAGGGGCAATAGAGTCGCCAACAATACCATTAAGTAACTTCAAATTCTGACTTGTTTATTCTCATTGAACTCGATTTTTTTTTGCATTTTGAGAATTTTTAATAGGTTCAGTCTGAATGACATATTGAATGAATTTGCAAAAACTTAATTCTTAATCTTGGGTTTGAAACAATATATTCCTTTACAAAAGCACAAATTAAACAATTCCATGCAAGAAACTATTTCATAGATGCAAAGTGACATAAATGGACCAAGAAGAGAGAAAGAGAAGAACAAAATGTTGAAGGATGAAGATGGAAAAAAGGAAGAATTAGATAGAATTAATATTGTCCAGTTCTTTAAGACATATTATCAAACAACATTTGTGTGTTAGTGTGAAAAACATGCACTTAATAACATGCTAATAGAATATCCAACAGGAAAGTATAGTTCAAAGTACATGTCTGACTATGCATTCATGTGCCTGAAAAAATCACAATTTTGAAAAATTCAAGTAACGCACAAATACATAATCACATGAGTTTCTCCTTTAACATGATGCAGATAGGCAATGAAAAATGTTTTTAAAATCAAAATTAATGATCCAGATAGCATAATTGCAGGCATATAATATGAATCTGAAGAAAAAATTTTAAATTTTAAAGCATGAAAGAGCAATTTTATCAGACCATAAAATCTTCCAGAAACTGGTTTTAATTCATCTAAGAAAAAGTGATAGAGATGATGAACAAATGTGGCCATACATGTGTCTTCAAAAAGTAGCAAATGGAACACGTGTTATCTAGAAAAGAGAAAAATGTGTTATGAAGCAGTACTTGTATAATGATGTAAGCCCACATACAGTATAACTTGCATTACTTAGAGTACAACTATTTATTGCACTGTTCGTCCTCTCAAAATGTCATTTCTATTTAAGGGCCAATAGAGTCGCCAACAATACCGTTAAGTAACTTCAAATTCTGACTCATTTATTCTCGTTGAACTCAAAAAAAATTTGCATTTAGAGAATTTTCAGTAGGTTTAGACTGAATGACATATTGAATGAATTCTCAAAAACTTAATTTTGAATTTTGGTTTAAAATCATAAATTCCTTTACAAAAGCACAAATTAAACAATTACATGCTAGAAACTATTTCATAGATCCAAAGTGACATAAATGGACCAACAAGAGAGAAAGAGCGGAACAAAAATGTCGGAGGATGAAGATGGAAAAAAGGAAGAATTAACAACATTAGTGTGTTTGTGTGAAAAGCATACACTTAATAACATGCTAAAAGAATATCCAACAGGAAAGTATAGTTCAAAGTACATGTTTGACCATGCATTCATGTGCCTGAAAAAATACAATTTTGAAAAATTCAATTAAAGCACAAATACAATAATCACATGAATTTCTCCTTTAACATGATGCAGATAGGCAATGAAAAATGTTTTAAAAATCAAAATTAATGATCCAGACAGCATAATTGCAGGCATATAAAATAAATATCAAGAAAAAAAATCAAATTTCAAAGCATGGAAGACCAATTTTATCATACCATAAAATCTTTCAAAAGCTGCTTTTAATTCTTCTAAGAAAAAGTGATAGAGTTTGATGAACAAATGTGGCCATACATATGTCTCCGAAAAGTAGCAAATGGAATACGTGTTATCTAGAAAAGAAAAACATGTGTTATGAAGCAATACTTGTATAATGAAGTAGGCCCACATACAGTATAACTTGCATTACTTAGAGTACAACTATTTATTGCACTATTTGTCCTCTCTAAGTGCCATTTATTTTTAAAGGATATTATATAATCAACTTAATTTATTTTTCTTGAGATGTTGGACTTAAGATTTTTATTTCCTTATGATACCTATGTTGAAACATAATTCAAGTATTTTTCTTACTTTTATGCGTTACAAATATATTTAAATTATTTGTATCACAAATCAAGTGATTCATCACACACAAAGTCATATAATTTATAATGAATTAAATTTGATATTACTTTGGTTGAACTAATATTATTGTAATAAAATTAATTGAATTTAATAAGAAACTACGACAATCAATTAACTAAATTTTTCAGATATGTTATGTTATCGACAATATTAAATGAAAATTACAATTTAAATTTTTTTTAGCATTTTTTGAGCAGACAACATTAAGACCGTGATTCGATTTGTAATTTTTTTTTCTTATACACTATTTTTTAAAAATAGTCACTTAAGAAATTAGTTATCTAAAAAATATATTTCATGTCGCGCGAAGTGCAGATGAGTACATTAGCTTAAAAAATTGTGAAAATTTCTCTTGGATTGCTTATACACCATATACACGTGGTCTTATTTTATCCCAACGAAACTAATCAAATGTAATGATTTGTTCCAGTCATGATAGAAATGTCAATTGGGGAAAATTGCGGTCGGAAGAACTTTTTAGTAGTATTTGGATTTTCCCTTGTATATATTGGGTTTTTGTGTTTTGATTTATCTGTTGTTATTGTATTTTGGATGTTTGAGCTTATCACTCCTTGTTTTGAATAGAATTAGTTATGATCCTGCTAAAAGAATACAATGTTGACACATCTTGTAGTGTTTGAATATGGTTATTGTTGTGCAAATTTGAGTATTACTTATGATCAATATTGATGACTTGAATAGTGCTCTTGATCAAACAAAAATGAATGTGTGGTTACGATTAGGCCAAATGAAGTTGAATAGATCATATGTGGACTTTTTGTATCTCGTTGTGACTAGATGATTATTGGATGAGTCTCTCGTGATGAACATTACACACTAGAGAAACTGTGGAGTCTTGTTTGACATTGGTGCTAATGTCTTTTATGATAAGCTTACATTGAACCTTGTGTGATGATAAATAGAACTTGCCCTGTTAATCCGATTGACTAAGTGATGCACGCTCTTGAAATGATCTTAGGTAATGATTTTGAAGAGTGAAACAATTCGACAATATACCTCTTTTGTGGCCAGTCTTGTAAGATGTGTGAACATTGCTTGAACCTCCTTTGAGCCTTATCCCTTTTTTTGGAAGAAACTTTTTGCAATTGAGACCACTATTTATCCATTCACCTATAATCCTCATGAAGTTGGGTTTGTTTGAATAACTAACTTAGGCCAAAAGACTAATTTGGAGGTGTGGTGAAAAGAGAAGGTAAATCAAGAAGTGGGAAAATCCCCTTTTGATTCAATGGTCTAGGAAAAGATGGATCCCCTCCATATATATATATATATATATATATATATAGACAGAGAAGAAGAAAGAAAAAGAAAAAAGAATGAAAAGGTTGTGAAATAAAGTTGTGAAAGTGTCAAAAGATATGGGATTTCCGATTTTCCATTGGAAGTTTAATAATGGATTAAAAATGCTGAAGAAAAGAGATGTTTAGGCCAAATTTCATGAGGGTAGAAACCATTGAGCCTTTATGAAATACATTCACACTTAGCCCCGTTATAATCCTTGAAAAGACCTTTTTGATCTTGAGTGAGCTGAAACGAATGTTGATTGGAAAATAAGGGCAAACCTATGGGTGATACGCTCAAATTAACCCCCCCACCCCCACAAATGTATAAACGATCGTTATCAAGTAAAGAACCCAAGTTGTAGGTTGGGGGTGATCCCACGAGGAAAATGGTTTCGACTGAAACTTAACTAACAATTATATTCGTTTATCCAATGTATTTGCGGAAACAAGTAATTTGAAAGGGGGGATTTGTGAAAAAAATTTGGAAAATTAAGTAAATAATTAGTGAGCAAGATTTTAAACTTTAGTTGTTATCAAGATGTTAAAGAAACTAGGGAATAAGTGTTCCCCATAAACTCATAGTGCAGTAAACCTAATAATAGCAATCCTTTATGCAATGTGGTAAATTAGGTATCTTTAAATCCTTGGTCCCGCATCTAAAGAATTTCATCCCGCTACCTATGTACAATTTACTAATCCTTAGCTTTACCTCATATTAGATATCACATCGATGTATGAATTAGTTTTCACCCTCGCACCATTGACACTAGGCTACTAGATAGTATTTGACTAAATCTATGCTGATAATTATTTCTTATTAACTACCCCTTTTGTCCGGCAAGTAGCAACAATGTGAATTTTAACGTTGACCACCACTAAAATGACTTCTAAACGAAAGAATCATCAATGCATGCAACATCACTATTTCAAAATTACTTAATTACTATTCATACTTTGTTAATCACTCATGGTTCCCACAACCCTAGTCATGGATTTAGTTACCCATATTAGCAAGAACGCAACTGATATTTTTTTAAGAAAGAATCATGAACTTACGTAAGAATATAAATAAACCCAGAATCTCAACTTCATCAATGCCTAGCTTGCCATTCTACAGCCCTCATGTACGGGGCGTGACTTGACCCATGGTCCGTAGGTCGCCTATGTAGATCTATTTTCTGCACTTTTATCCATTGTGTCTCCAATTCTCCATGTATGAACTTATTTCCTGTAATACAAGAAAAACACATAAAAAATAATGCAAAATGGCTCTAGATACACACAATTCTCAAGTGAAATGTATTAGAAATATCATAAACTCGCGGTACATCAACACCCTAAACATAGAGTTGTTGTTTGTCTACAAGCGACGCACTAAGACTCTAAATGAAACTTGTATAGGAGAAAGCAATTAAAGCATAAGCAATCATATGGTTTTCGATCGCGTCTCTATTTTTGTGTGCAAATCGTTTCCCATGGTCTAAACAAGCTAATTCCTGTGGATCCAAATATGACAAATATTCAAACTCAACACACAACATGCACAGTTTTACTATCACCAAAGTACCAACTCTTCGACAATGACTTCAGTGCCCTTACTCCAAATGAAACTCCATTGTTTTAAGTCAATATGAACTTTTGGTATAAGGGTTCATTCAACACTCGTTCAGAACTAGGTTCAATTAATAGTTAGTTCTAAGTACCATATGTTTGCCCTTATTTTCACTGCTTAGACTCTCCAATCAAGGTTCTATGATCACTATAGGACTCTCTCGGCTTGTAAAGTAGGCTTGGGATAATGTGTGGTACTAATGGGTACTTCTAGTGATTTTCTGCCCTCTTTGGGATTACATTAGGCTTTTATACCTCTTTTTGCCCTTTCTAGACATCCTGCCTTCTTCTCTTATTTCCCTTGATTCTTTTTAACCAAGAATGTAACTTTTAGACTTTGTATCTCTTTATTTTTCTCTTTTCTTCTTTATTTGAATTTACTTATTTTCTTTCACCTTTATCAAATTTTTCTCAATTTCTCTCATAGAGAGTCCCATCCTCTTCTTTTTTTTCTTGCTTATTCAACATAAAAATCATTTCATACCTATTTTTCTTTTGATGTCATCTTTCATAGACACCCTCAACTTATGATTTCAATTAGTTAAGGTGCACAATATCTTATGTCAAATCAGGGACAAGATTGAAGTCACTTTTGGATTATCCACACTCCACTTAGGCTTTTGGACTTAGTAGAGGTTCACATGTCTAATGAGGGTGTCACGACCCAAAACGAGCCGCGAGTGGCACCCACACTAATCCTACTATGTGAGCAAACCAACCAATCTAAACCCCAACATTTCAAACATAATACACAGAAAATAATGCAGAAGACTTAAAACTCATTAACAAAATCAATAATTAATTTCTAAAACTCAAAACTTATCATTATCCCCAAAATCTGGAAGTCATCATCACAAGAACATCTATCCTCAAATTACTAAGTCTAAGAGTATTTATGAAGCTAAAATAACTAAACAGATAGCCCATGCCAGAACTTCAAGGCATCAAGACGTGAAGAAGAAGATCCAGTCCAAGCTAGAAACAATAGCTCACCCTGAAATCTGACGTGACGAAAACTGGCTAGAGTTGTGGTTGAGTTGAAGACGACGGTACATTTGCTGCACTCCACAATTAACAAAAAGAAAACATACATGTAGGGGTCAGTACAAAACACGAGTACTGACTAGATATCATCGGCAAACTCAAAATATAAAGCAATATATATATCGAATAATAAGATAAAATCAACCATAACACTTAACAGGTGACAACAACAAGTACCATGACCATTGGGCACAACCCAAGCGCATCTATGAGGACTCAAGCCTCCACACCATACTCATTTGGGAAACAGGTTCATTAAATTGAGTACATTAACATAATTCAAGATTCATTCTTTTTACCATTACTGTGTCGGAACGTGACACTCTGATCTCCTAATACTACGTGTCGGTTTGTGACACCCGATCCATTAATACTACGTGTCGGTTCGTGACATCCGATCCATTAATACTACGTGTCGGTTCGTGATACCCGATCCCCTAACTTCATTCCTTCAGATCATGAAGCCTTCTTTTATACCAAGGCATCATCATTAACAGAGAGGGTTTTAGGTTTAAGATTCAACAGCCTCATCATGCTTAATTTATCACAATCATAATCACATCATGCAAGCACACAATTAAGCATATAGAAGACTTTACAATACTACCCAACACATATCATTCGCTATTAAGAGTTTACTATGAAATAGCATAAAAACCATAACCTACCTCCACCGAAGAATTCGCGATCAAGCAAGCTATCCCCCAAAACCTTTGCTTTCCTCTTCGTTTCTCTCTTCTCTCGATCGTTCTCCCTCTCTTTCTCTTTTCCTGATTTTTCCTTATTCAATCTCTTTTTCTTTTACCCTAATTACCATATAATTAAGTATAAAAGGTGATTAAAGTAACCCACTAATTAATTCAAGGTTATCTCCCTTAACCCCTAAGTAATTGAACTATTAACATTCAACTACTAACTTTATAATTAAAAGCAGGAATAGTCCAAAATGCCCCTTAAAACATTTAACAGAAATCCGACCCAGTCAGGGTTACGCAGCCTGTGACGGCCCGTCATGCCTGTGACGGTCCGTCCTGCTACTTCCGTCACAAAGTTCAGAGAGTTGATTTTATTTAAAACTCTGTGACGGTCCGTCGTGCCTACGACGGTCCGTCCTGCCATGTCGTTGCGAAGTTCAGAGAGTTGTTCTCAGTACCCAAATTTCCAGAATCTAAGTGTTTTGGAACGAGACCCCCTCGACAGTCCGTCGTTCCCATGACGGTCCGTCGTGGGATCCATCGACCAGACGTTGTTACCAGAATAAACTCTACTGCTCAAAATGACCAAACTGGTCGTTACAGAGGGACCGGTGTCAACATAGTAGATTATGAAATTATGAGTTAGGGGTTTCAAAAGAAGTGGTCTCATGAAGGCTAAAAGTACTTGTATCAATAAGCATTTCATTTGGTTGGATATATTTAGGCATTTAGTGGAATTTTTTTAACAAGGGTCTATGATCACATTCTAAACTCTACAGTGGATTACCGTTACAGGACTGAGAGGGCAAGTTCTAGATTGACACAACACTATTTGAACAATAGACTTATCTCACACACTCTTGTCACATGGTTGTATTATTAGATTATTAGATTACCCTGTTCAAGTTAAAGCTTAAGTCATGGGATAAATTTTGTTCATTATAATGACATACTCATAGCCAACACATTCAAATTATTCCAACCAACAAATTTTAGAACATATATCAAAATTTTAGATGGGTGTCATTTTTATGCTCAATCCACAATGTCATCATGCTTTATTCTTTCTCATGGCTCTACACATTCAATCCTAAGACATGTCGGTTCAAAAAAGTAAGCAGCCTATTTGGGAAAAGAACACACAAAAGAAAATCCCAAGAGAGGACTCTAAGTTGGATAACTCAGAATTTGCCATATCACTCACAATCATTTTACCCCACCCCAACGAAAATAGGTGGAATTTTCCCCCATGCACACAATAGCAATAAATAAAAGTTATGGATTTGGGTAAAGCAAACATATGGTGCATAACACCGATGAATCATAAACAACCGGGTTTGTGTAATTTCTTGAATTATGCTACAACAGTGGGGCCACCCTCAATAGTGGTCACATCTCTAATCATAGCACCCATTGTAGTGATTTCTACCGGTGTCACTGCACCCTCAATAGTATGCACATCGTCCGACCTAGTGGGTAGAACCTTAATAATGAGAAAAGAACATGATACCCTAGCCACCATCTTAAAAACCCTCTGTTGTCTCAGCTTTTCATCTATGATGGGGTCTTTATTTGCCTTATTCTCTAGCTTGCGCTACAGGTTGTTAGCCCTTTCTATCGTTGTGATGTCAAATATTTTACTTGATCGGTTCCTCTTTCCTTAGGCATGTGTGTGGTTAGGATGCTCTTCGACATTATATCTAGTAAATAGAACACCAATGACTAAATCATCACCCAATGCAGAGGGTGCAACATGTGGCTCGACAGCTGGAGCGGCAAGGATGGCATCAACATAGACCTGGATACTAGCCAACTGAGTCTAGAAATAAGACATATCAATGGTGGGGGACGACCTATCTTAAATTCTCAACTCGAATGCATCGATCTTCTTATGAACCCCTTGGAACTTTTTGTCCATAACTTTCTCAATACTTTTCTAAACTCTCTTTGAGGACTCGGCAATAAACTTCCGCATCTAGGGCTTAATATGGTGCATCAGGGTGTCCATCTTTGCCTCTAACGCCCCAATGGTATCATAGTGGAAGATAAAGTTTCGCTAGATGAGCTCGAATCCTTGCTAACTACATGCAAAGAGGAATCCAGTGCATTATCAGTATGGGTTGCATGCCCATGTCCTTGCATCTGCTCCAAAACATCTACTAGATCAATGCCCAAAGGACATCGACTCGGGGCCTTCAGTGTCGTGCTACCGCATTAGCCTCATCATGTATCAGCCAGTATCCAATATTCCCGTAGCATGCAATAATAATTCATAGTGCCAGATTGGCACTCCAGCATCCCTTCAAAACTGAAAGATCATACATGGGAATGGGTAAGTGGTGGTGGTTTTGAACACCCTCTTATGTATCTCCGCCAATAGTAAATGGGGGAAGTGTATCTCAATCCTGATGACCAGTGCAACAACCATAGTTACTCTATCCTATTTGACTAGACTTTTCACCATCGTTAGTGACATTTTGTTCTCAGCTCTCTCACCATCCAGGGATATATGCCTAGCCAACCATAATTGAACACCTCTCGTTGTTATGCATTCTGTGTGAAGGGTCCCGTCTGCATGATGTCCCACCTTTAGTCAAAATCATCCATGTTGGTTGCCTAAGTGTTATGAAGTTCAGGGCTATAGAGAAATCTGCTAATAATGGTGTGGAGATGCCATGGTAGAAGTGAAATGATCCTGGTCTATGGGCTTTGAATTTTTGTGAATAGACCCTCGGAGAGTGGCAACATAGGAAGCGTAGAACTTCTGCACAATCTTCTCACTATATGTCTTAGAGTCACAAGTCATCCACTCACATTAGGGTCATTGAAACAACCGGTGGATCTCTGGTATCCTATGTAGACTTCCCATAAGAAATCTGCGCTATTCCGTGATGGTTCGAGCAATATTCTTCTTAGAATTTTTCATTATAGCATGTTGGTAGATTTACCATTGCCCTTCGACACACCATTGGTTAGGCTTCTCAACTACCGGATCAAGTTGATCGTTCTAAGGGACTGGAGTTTCTTCAAAGCTAGCCGCCTCATCAGAGGAGGCATCTTGAATCAGGGCACTTTAGCTAGTAGCGGATACCAAAGCAAACCTGAAGGAAGAATTTGTAGAAGAATCGAAAGAACACCTTTCTAGTGACCTGCTTAGTGTATCATCCTAATAACTAAGAGACAGTGACTATGTCGAGTTCACCTTCTTGGGATAGCTCTGATTAGCCCCAGTTTTTGTGGTATGAGTCCTTTAGCTGGTGGAAATGTACTCATGGTCTTTGTCACCCTCGAGATCATTAAAATACGCTTTCGGGAAGGTCTAGTTTATTTCGACCTCCCCTGGGTGACTTTTTCCTTCTTGGGTTCCATTGTATATGCAGAGGAGTTGTTAGTACCCAAAGCAAACCTAAAACATACTCGAAATCACTTTATAAATAAAAATTAAAAAGTAAAAAGTTAATAGAACATGTTACAGTGGCTTCATACGGTGTGGACCTATAGTTCGTAGGTAGACTTGTGATCCGAAGAACCATTCTGTAAATTGTACCAAAATACTTGGTATTTGATGGAAATTAAAGAGATGTGTAATGGTCTGTAGATCTCCACCTTTGTAGTCTCATAGTTGGTGGATCCTTACAAGTGACTTCAGCTACGAACCTACTTACGGTCCATAGACGGGGTCTCATAGATGAGGTATGTGCCAGGTCTCAGATTGTGACTTATTTAGAAACATAATTTGAGGAAAATTCTGATACTATCCTAGTCTAATCATGTTGTTCAACATAGTACATGCTACTTTGTCATTCTAAGGGTTCCACAATACAATTTTTTTAATTTAGAACATGATACGGAACCCTAGGTTGAAACATACATATAGACCATTTGCTTTACCTATTTTAAGTTAGAACTACACACATTCACTGATCATCGTCTCAAGTGTGTTTATACTTCACTTTTAACATGCATTTACGGATGACTAACTACCCAAGGTCAAGACCCACTCCTCACTTTCACTATTCAATCTATGAACCGAAATTCAAAGTGAGGGGAAAGTCTATTACCTTACAAGAAATTAGAAGTGGTGTGATTGTATGTTGACACTATGATTCAAAAGCCAACACGAAAAACAATTTTGACACTGAAATTCTTTGATAATGGGAGTATTGGAGAATTTTGGGGAAAAGGTGAGAATGTGGGAATATGGGAATGATTTAATTGTGATTGAGGATTAATTGAAAGTGGGAAGGACTGATTTTGGGGATTTTGTGTTTTGGAGGATTTTGTTGGGATTTCAGAAGGAGTGGGAAATGATTTGAAAGTTTGGATTTTTATATTACAGGTAATATGGGTCGGCTCATCATGCTAGGGTTTGGACCTATGAGACCCCGCTTACGGTCCGTAGGTCGGGACAATAGATAACCTCCCCGAAAAATGAAGGAACTTACTTTGAATCTATAGGCACCATTTTTTGTTCATAGAATGACTTACGGACCATCGATGGTATCCGTAGAAATCTGCACTAAGCCTTTTCTAAAGATTTTGCCTTTCCCACATGCACATGTGGAAACCATTAGGCCACTCTTTTTGTATTTTCTACAGACTTCCTAGACACGGACCCTATGCTATATCTAGCTAACACTAAATAAAAAATTACACCTAATTACTTTAGTACAAAGAATCAAAGAAACAAAGAAACTACTCAAAAGAAATATTAAACCTATTGTTGTCTAGATGTTACACCTTGGGTTGCCTCTCAAGAAGTGCTTGAGTTAATGTCGTGGCACGACGCAAGCCTCTTGATTTCTCAAATTAATCAAGATAGTAGGATTTAATCACTTCTTGCACACTTTCTGTGTTCCCCTGATAAAGCTTGATTCTCTACCAATTCACCTTGAACCTTGTTTTATTATTGATTTTGAGCTCCACTGCTCCATGTGGCAACACTTGATTGAGTAAAAATGGCCCGATCCATTTGGACTTAAGCTTGCTAAAAAATAAACGCAACCTAGAGTTAAATAGAAAAAAAATATCTCCAACCACAAACTCTTGCTTTTCAAACCTTTGATTATGGTACTTCTTCATCTTATTTTTATACAAGGATGCACATCCATAGGCTTTCAGGACAAACTCATCGAGCAAATTCAAGTTATTCACTCACTGATTTGATGTGGTGTCCCAATCTTAGTTTAGCTTATTCATTGCCCACGTAGACTTATGTTCTAACTCTACTGGAAAATAATAAGACTTCTTATGTATGAGTTGGTATGGAGACATACTTATGGAAGTCTTGTATGCAGTGCGATAGGCCCATAGAGCATCATCAAGCTTCCTTGACCAATCCGTTTGATTGGCATTCACAGTCATCACCAAGATTTACTTTATCTCATTGTTGGACACCTCAACTTGTCCACTAGTCTGTGGATGGTAAGGAGTGGCTACATTTTGGAGGAAACCATATTTCTCAATCAGTGGTTTAAACAACTTATTGCAAAAGTGGGAACCTCCATCATTGATGATCGCCCTTGGGGTGCCAAATCTGGAGAAGATATTCTTTTAAAAGAATATGGTAACATTCTTGCCTTTATTGTTGGGGAGCGCGATCTCCTCTACCTTTTCTGATATATAATCAATTACAATAAGAATATACTTCATCCAATATGAACTTACAAATGACCCTATAAAATCAATGCCCCATACATCAAATGACTCAATTACCATGATTAGATTCATAAGAAACTCTTGCCTCTTTGAAATCCCACTCTCTTTGGAACGAGTCACAAGACTTGGAAAATTCATGATAGTATTGGTGGATGGTAGGCCAATAGTGTCCACACTGCAAAATCTTGTGCGCAGTCTTGACACCACTATGATACCCACTAATGGGCAATGAATGACATGCCTTAGGACCACTCAATATCTCAAGCTCAGGCACACATCGATGAATAATACCATCAGCACAACTAAGATACAGGTATGGATCATCCCAAAAGAATATTTTCACAACATTCACAAAATTAGTCCTTTGATGGAAAGACAAATACGGGGAAACCAAATCTCTTGCCAAATAATTATCAAAGTTGGCAAACCAAAGAATAAGATCATGAAAGTAGCCAATACCTCTTCATTTGGGAACACGTCACTAATCTCAGCCTTATCACCCAGCTTGAGCAAAGTTTCATCATCCAACCTAGACAAGTGATTGACAACTTGGTTCTCTGTCTCCTTGCTGTCTTTGACCACAAAATCAAATTCTTAAAATGACAACACCCATCAAATCAATCGCGGTTTTGCATCCTTCAAGGCCATCTAATACTTCAATGTCTAATGGTCAGTATGGACTATAATACCAAAAAAATAAAATCAAAATTTCTCGAATGCAAATACCACTGCAAAAGCTCTTGCTCGGTCACAGTGTAATTTTTTCGGTATGCATTTAGAGATTTGATAATAAAGTAGATAGGATCAACTATCTTCTTACGTCTTTGTCCTAGTACCACGCCAATTGTTACCCCACTTGCATCATACATGAGCTCAAATGGTTACCTTAATATGGAGCAATAATGATGAAGGATGAAACAAACTTCTTCTTCAAATCTCCAAATTCTATCAGACAAGCATCATGGGTAAGCAATTTTAAAATATCTTTTATGAACCTCCTATAGAATCCCGCATGTTCACGAAATCTTCTCACAACTTTTATAGAGATAGCTGGGGGAATCTTTTCTATCACCTCAAATTTAGTTCGATTAACCTCAATACCTTTCCTAGAAACTCAATGCACCAACGCTATACCTTCGTTCACCATAAAGTGACACTTTTCCCAATTTAGTACCATGTTACAGTTTTAACACCTTTTCAGTACCTAATCCAAATTATCTAAACACCTATAAAAAGAGTCTCCGACCATCTAGATATCATCCATGAATACCTCAATAGTGTCTCTACCATGTTGGAGAAACTCTACATCATGCAATGCTAGAAGGTTGCCGGAGCATTTCACAACCCAAATGGCATGCGTTTGAAGGAGAAGGTCTTGTAGGAGACAACTAAGTCATGCCTAAGAGTATGTCAAAGTCAGCCAAATCTAGAATGACTAAATCGTCTTAAGTCTCAAATCCCATGAACAAAATAGGGCAAGCACGATAAACATGGGTAACTATGACTGACTTATCATCCATGGTACAAAAATATGGATAGGATCATCAAAAATATCACACAACATCTCAATATCAGAGGTGAATCTCACAGACACATAAAAATAGATGGAATCCGGATCAAATAATACATTAGCCATTTGGTCATAGAAAATAATAGTATTTGTGATCATTACATCAGACGTCTCTGCCTTATTCTTTCGCAGAAAGGCATAAAGTAACAAACTTGTTGATGGAAAAACTTGAAGAGAGATTCTATTTCCTTAGAAACTGCCTCAATATTAATAATATTAATTAGTTTTTGTTACGTATGCATTTAATGTTTTTTTGTTTATGTAATTAAAACATGTCACAACCTCTTTCTCTTCCCCATATCTCCATCCTTTCTTTTCATTTTAGTCTTCTCCCTTTTCTTTCAAAGACTTTTCTTCTCCCTTTTCTAATCTCTATTTAGTTTCTTTTTTTTCCCTTCCTTTCATCGACTTAAGTATGACTAGAACTCTCTCCGTGGCTTCTCAAAAAAACCTCTATCCCTTCAAGTACATTTGAAGTAGTCATCTTGTCTCTTCCACAAGATCAAAGGTTCTTGCATCAGTGTATTCAAAGAAGATGTCCTCTACAACAAATAGAAGGTTTCAAATAAACATCACCCGCTTGCATGAGGATCTCTCTCTCCAATAAAAATGCAAAGGTTTTGGTGGATTGAACCGAAACACATGTATGAGAACTTCAAATCTCAACCTATTGTTCCTGGTCGTGTTATTAATCTTAGTCAAGGACTTTCAATGCTCAATAAGCTCCTTTCTTAAAGTTCAGAAATTATCCTCATTTTTTACTCTTTGTGGTCTTGAATTCTTCGAAGAGGCTTTTCGACTCTTATACGCAAATCTTCGGATATCTCCTAACTGTAATTAACTAGAAATTTTAGTCTTGGGTAATCGTCCTATCATCCATGAATTGCTCTTTGAGGATGTGTTTGGTACAAAATTTTCTGGGTTGATTTCGTATATGAACAAAATATGGCCTGATGATTTTAAGTCTCTCTAGAAGGCGCTACGAGTGCTATGACTAAACATGAGTCTAATATCTCTTATTTTGGGCCTTTTTCATTATGTTTTGAAAATCTTATACTGGTGAATATTTTTGCTACCACTCTAGTTACTAGGAAAGGTTCCCTAAATAATATCTACTCGAGATGCGTTCATTCTCTACTGGTTATTTAGAAAATACTGCATAAATTGGGAGGTATGGTTCAAGGAATACATGTGGTGAAGTGCTAAAGATACGAATGTCTCTACCAGTATAACGACCCTAAAATTAACTAGTTGAACTAAATCCTACCGTGTGTTTGTTTGAGTGTGGTGTGAGGTTTGATGGTGTTTAATTTTATCCAGAGTCATGGTAGAGGTGTTTAGTGGTTAGACATAAAGGTACAACTCCCCAAGGACCACCTAAAGGGTCCTTGAGGAGGACCATAAATCTTGACCACAAGACCCCAAGGAGACCACGAGACTACACAAAATAGGGTGACCTAAGAAAGTGGTATGTTCCCTCTAGGTCCATCCACGCCCATTGATGGCCTCCGTAGGTCATATGGCCCTAAAATAGGTTTATAAACCATCTGAAAGAAGACCAGTACAGTCTTTCAACCCATGCACAGTCTGTGGATAGGGGTCCATCGATTGGACCTAGTTCATTGGTGTAACGTTCGGCCAATTGAGGGGTAAAATGGTAAATTCACCCTAAGTCCCAATTAATATGTGGATGGTAATTTTAAGTGCTTTAACATATTTACAAGTATTAAAACATTCAAACCCTCATTTATACTTCACCTCTCAAATCAAAACTCTCCCTCTAAAAAAATTCTCTCTAGAAACTCCATTGGGGATCAAGGTCAAGTGAGTTTCAAGTAAAAGGTATGGTAATCCTTCATCTAGGGTTAGTATTCAGCCTAGAGTGAACTTTAGTGTTTTTTGTTCAAGATAACATAAGCTTTACTCAATCTCAAGGGTTTTTTCATCATACAATTTCAAAAAAAATTATGTCATTGTATGATCGAATTACTATTTGATTGATGGTTTATGAAAAAAAAATCTATGAAGCCATGACTTATCTCAATTCCTAAATTATGCCTTATGAAGAGGGTTTATTAATCATCAATGCATGTTGATGAATTATGCCCAAATGGACTTGGATTATTGAATTTTATGATCATCTATGCTTAATTTAGGTGAATTATTGATGTATTTGTATGTTGGTGGTTTGATAATTATGGCCTTGAAAAGAAGTTATGAACAATTTCTTATTGAATTAAAATTGTGAATGCGATGTTGATCCACTTGAAAGGTAGAGGTTTTTACTTAATTAATATGTGGTGGTATTAAATTTAAGGTTATATTCCTTGTATCTCTATATGATGAAAAATCTAGGTATGATAATAAAGTTAAGTATAGGTGTGAGCGCTATGAATGTTTTGTGATTATGCCTAGAATGTAATAGTGTTATCATTGAATTCTTATTCTAAATTAACACACATGAATGATTATGAAGGAATATGAAGTTTTCTATAATTCAATGTTTAATATATTCAATTTGTAGGTAAGACATCATTTTCTTGTATTGATGAATGCGATCATGAATGAAGTGTCTTGAAGTGGTAAGCTTAGACATCCATTTCTCGAATAATGTATGTATCTTGTTTTAATGTGCTTAATTGGTAGATATAATGTTTATAGCCTCTTCGTAAATGAGTGAATGAATGTCTTTGTTTGGTAGACCCTAATGATCGTAGCATGAAAGACTAATGAGGTATTTTAGACTATGTCTTAAACTGGTAGACCTAAAGGTGGTGACCTCTCATGATGAGACTAGGAACCAATGTGAATATAAAATATTTTTGAAGAGTTAAACCTAATGGTGGTGACCTCCTTCTTATTTCAAATGCTAAACCTAGGAGCTCTACACCTAATGGTGGTAGCTCTTCCTAGGAAGATCAGTGAGTTATCTTTAATATACATTGAATCGACAGATCTAATGGTGGTGACCCTTTATGAGCATGTGCTTTGGGTTGGTAGTAATAATGTTGGTATCCCTCTCAAGAACAACGTATGATATGATTGAAATATTCAATGGAAATGTAGGCTAAGCACCAAATTGATAGAGTAAGATGGAAACACTCCCAATGATAGGCTAGGGTTCCAACGATCATCTTCCTATCCCATAACTATGTGCCAAAATAGGATTATATACTAGGCAATGTTTATTTACCAAAGCTAGGGTATCACCTAGTCTACCTTAAACAAGTGGACACTCATTTTTTCGTGTGGGAGCACAACACTGGTGTAACGACCGGGGAGCGCCGCCAGGATGTTATGTCATACAAGACTACGAGAAGTATAAAACAAGACTCTTAGATAATTCATTGCATAAAATATTATAAATAAGTAATAATTTAAAACTTTATTCACACACGGAGAATACATTCATTAAACTAGAGAGCTGAAGACTTTTCTAAAAGCATTCTACCTTTACAATATCTCATTAAACCATCTATACTTTAGAATACAACGTTTGGGACTAATACCATACACGAGTTGAAATAAATACTATAAGACATAAAAGGAACATGTGGGTCTTGTCCTCAAACCTATGAACACTAACCAAATCTTCATCATCAACCCTCGGAAACCTATCAATCATCCAATAACATATCAAGACTTTAAATACCTACACTTAAGTCAAAAAGGGAAAATACGGGGTTAGCAAATTTAATGCACTAAGTATGGCGGCCATGCAAAAACCTTGAAAAGGGACATTTAGTATAGAAACACGCTTTCATGACATTTTAATAAGAACCCTCAGTAAAAGAGTTTAGGTGAAATAATGCAAGTTAAGTATCACATATAAGACAATACCCAAATAATCCACAAGATATGACTATAATCACTTAGAATCCATTTAAGCATTTAGATCCACTACTAAAGGTTATCTTAATACCCACCTAAGTAAAATATGAAGCCGCCACCCATACAACCCCTTCACACACACCTAGATGATCCTCAACCCTGCCTAAGGTAGTTATGTTCCTTTTCATCACATAAGACTTAGTTCCATATTTATCAAGTAAGCCTTTAGATCATTTATACTTTCTATCTAAGGTTACTCTAAGACTTACTTGAGTACCGCCCATACATCATCTTCAAGTGACACCTAAGCAATCCTCAAAGCTACCCTAGATAAGAACCTTCATATTCAAAATTATTTTAATAATTCAACATTGTTCATTAAAGTCATTTATGAGACGAATAATTAATTAGAGGACTTCACATAATTGTCTTGAAGGACCTAGGGAAATCACCTAGCATCTTCAAAGCCTACTCTCGCATTGTTTAGATAGCTTCCCATTCCACTACCTACACATTGTATAACCTATCCAATTACTAAAGTGTACATCCCATATTATGAGAATATGCATCAATAAACATAGACCATACTAGCTAGGTACAAAATTCGGAGTCTACCCTAGTTCTTGGAGGGTGTTCTACTTGCAAAGGGTTGAACAACCAAACTTCCCATGTTGGTAAATGGTTTAGGAGATATCAAAAGGTTTCATCATATTCTAGCCTCATACTCAACAAGAGCTACTACCTTAAGCATATCCATTTGGTGATTTGACTTTGTTCTCATAGAGTAAATCATTCCCTAGGTGTATTAGAGAATGTACCATTACTAAGTCCTACCAACTGATAATACTTTTTTCCAAGGATGGGTCCACTAAGGTTGCCAACCAAGGCTTCTTAGGATAGATTATATGACTTTCTTAGAGATTGTTTCATTCCGTTCGAGCCAACCTATCCCTAAGTCCATCATTCCACTCAATAAGGGCACCATTATGGTCTTTCACTTCAAGGCTTCTATTAACATTCTTTTCACATTCAAGGTTTCACATTCTTAACCTTTTTTTCATATCCAAGGTTATGCATTCTTGACCTTCTTTTCATATTCAACGTTTTACATTCTTGACCTTATTTTCTTATTCAAGGTCCTATATTAGTCTTTCATAGAAGGTAACCTACTTTAGGTCTACCTATCGTAAGATTTTTATTCTTTCCTTGATTCATGCACATATATAACAAGTGTGCCTAAGCCTACCAATTCAAGAGATCACATATTCACATAACATTCATGTATCAAGAAGACGGACCTAAGTCTACATATCAAGACACAACATTCATCATATCATTTATCCAATATTATTCAAGTACCAAGTAGGGACAACTAAGTCTACCAACACAAAGGTACAACATCATTCTATAAGGACACTTCTTAGTCGTTCATTATCATATAACATCATATATAGAAAAATCATAACATTATAGAACTCATTCTAGATTATATAGACTTCACATGAACACTTTCACTTTATACCTTCACATTAAACAAGATCACACATATTTCATATCATGATTCACTTTATACATTCGTCTAAGGCATAAAATCTTTCATATTGTCACATTACTTCGTATAAACAACTTCACATTACACCTTCATATAAACCGTAACATGATACTACTATAATTCATATAATAATGCCGACAAGGTCATGATCATCATCATATACAACACATAAGGACCTCCATAATAAGTGGTCCATACCAATCAATATTAATTTTTATATTAATTCAACATTAACTAAGTGTATTAGGTCAACTTACCTTCTTCCAATATCCAAGATCGCCATTCCTTAACATCTCCATCAATTCACAATATAATAACATAATTAACTATAAAATCAATAATACAACATAATCTAAACTCAATTCTATCATCATTAGATCATAAGCATATAACCCATCCAAAAGCCAAATTTAGAGATTTGGGAAAATCAAGTGTTCATAGATATTATAATTTGAAAACATAAATTTAACATAAATATTATAATATCTCATAATTTAGAAATGTTTCATGCAAGAACCCATGACTTAGATTGAAGATTGGATATTTTCATAAACTTTGAGATCTTTCAAAAAATCACTTTGAAATTGACTCTAAGGTGATAGAAAGCCTTAGATAAAGAAATAACGTACCTTATTAGAATAAATACAAAGTGATTTGAAGAAGAAATCAATTGGAATCGGTCATCCTGGCTCCATCTTGACCTTTAGCTTCCATGGGTGGTTTTTGGAGAAAAATTGGGAGGGTAGAGTTTTGATTTAGGTGTTAGGGTCTAAAAGAGGGTTTAATTACTTTTATACTCTGAAAAAACCTAAATACACCTAAAACAACCGTTTATACACCTTAGAAGACTTGGGGTGAATTTACCATATCACCCCAAGCTTGGCCAAGTTGCGGCAGGAAAACAAGCCCCAAACGATGCCCTACCGTCTACAGGCCGTAGATGGAGTGATACCCCGTCATTGGGGTCCGTCATTTTTGACAGAGACACACCAGTTTTCATCCCTTGAAGGTCCAATCGATGTCAAGGTTATCTGGCCGTTGATTGAATGACTGGCCATCCCTTGTGGCCTTCGTTTGACAATTCCTGGCAGCACCTTGGCTAACAGATGGCGTCCTACTCTAGGGCCTCTTGTGTGTCCTTTGTAGAGTCGTACCAGGACGTTAAACCCCTAAGCATGCTTATCTAGGTCTTAAGGTAACCTGTAATCAATTTAGATACCAAGAAAATCATGCAACATGCAAAGGCACACTAGAAGTAACACAAGCACATAGATGACTATTCGTCAAACGCTTTGGTCGTTCCTTGACATTTTGACTTAAAAACCACCCAGACTGACCTAGAAACTCATTGACACATTAAATAAGCTAGTTATAAGCCCTTAAAACACAAATGAATCTCTAGTACAACCTAGTACATTTTTAGGGTTGTTAAAGTCTCCCCCACTTGGGAATATTCGTCCTCGAATGATACTTCACACTTAAAGGGTTAACAACCAAAGAAAACAGCTCACACTCATGCATAAAATATCAAAACCATACACATAGTTAGAGGGAACATCACTACACTATAAAAATTGTCAACACAACTTCATGCAATTCAAGAAAGTAGAATTGCATCTATGAACTCCTTATGCATAAATTCTTTTACTATTTTTCATGATATTGGAGGAACTTCCTTCTCCAAGTTACCTCATGCTCATTTAAACATCACTAAGCACATCATGCAATTTTCTCATTAAAGCACAATCATGCAACATTTCAATAAGGCACATTCAAATCAAATTTCCTCATAAATGTTTAACATGCAACTTTCTCAATAATACATTAGGCAGGCTCAACAAGTTAACTCATTTAGGCATGCTCACTATTTCACCTCAAAGCAAATAGACAATCTACAATAACTGCACATGAACATTGAGGGAATAAAATGCATGAAAACTCATTTTATCATTAACAAGAATTCAACTAAAACATGCATATCATAAGGAGAATATTTAGAAACTCAGTTTTCACAAAAGACTCTGATATGAACAAGGATACTAGGAACTCTTAGTTTAAGGATTGAGTATGCACATAAGGAAAATATAAGGATATCTCACTCCCAAAATCCTTACTATTCATCATACTCCCCACTTGGGAGATAGCCATCTAAGGTCAACATGATCATACTTTAAGGATCTCAATCAAGAAAGCATCGACCTCTCCAACACCAATCTCACTCAACTCTTTAATTAACTAAACCCCTTGAAACAACAAGATCAAGCATATATAATGAACATCTAAGACTCTCAAAAGTCTCATCATCTATCCCTAACATCCCCTACTAGGAGAAATCAAACTTAATCTTTCAAACATTACCTCCTCCCTTTCTAAGGTCAGATAAAAACTACATCAAACTTCCTTACTCATCATAATAAGGTCATCACAACCTTCCATATCCCATCTAACAAGTCACACAATAGAATATTTTTCTCTACCTTAACGTCTACAATCTAAATCCTCAAAGGCCACACTCTAAGGACCATCACATAATGAACAAGGGGAAAACATCATATAACAAATCTCTTAGGCCGATTAGAAGAATGAGGAGCTGAAAATTTCTTAGCACCCAATAGTCTCCTATTCATAATGTGGAGTGGTTCACATTATGAACAAGACTCTACTAGATTTGGTTTTTGAAAGAATCTAAGATACTCCCATAACATTATGCTCTGATACCATGTTTGAGATGACCAAAGAGAACCCTTAGAATTTACAAGCGTACAAAACTCCGAGAAGTCTCATACAAACCTCTTATATCATTCATTGCATAAAATACTCAAAATAAATAAGAATTTAAAACTTTCTTCACATACGAAGAATACTTTCAATAAACTAGCAAGCGAAAGACTTTTTGTAAAAACATTCTACCTTTACAATGTCTCACTAAACCATTTATACTTTAGAATACAATATTTGGGACTAAGCCCATACAATACTTGAAATAAAGACTAAAAGACGTAAAATAAACATGTGGGTCTTGTCATTTAACCTATGAACACTGACCAAATCTTCATCATCAACCCTCGGAAACCTATCAATCATCCATAACATATCAAGACTTTAAATACCTACACTTTAGTCAAAAAGGGAAAATAAGGGGTTAGCAAATTTAATGCACTAAGTATGGCGGCCATGCAAAAACCTTGAAAAAGGGACATTTAGTATAGAAACACGCTTTCATGACATTTTAATAAGAACCTTCATTAAAAGAGTTTAGGAGACATAATTCAAGACAACAATCACATACAAGACAAAACCCAAATAATCCACAAGATATGAAATTATCACTTATAATCCATTTAAGCATTTAGATCCCCTACTAAAAGGTTATCCTAAGACCCACCTAAGTAAGATATGAAGTTCCGCTCATACAACACCTTCTAACAAACTTAGATGATCCTCAAGACTACCTAAGGTAGGGATGTTCCGTTCCATCACATAACATTTAAATACATATTCATCCAGTATTCCTTTTCATCATTTATATTCTCTACCTAAGTTAATCTAAGACTCATTTCAGTAAGACATAAAGAGACCGCCCATAAACCCTCTTCAAGCACACCCAAGCAATCCTCAAAGCTACCCTAGATAAGAACATTGATATTCAACGTGATTTTGCTAAGTCAATATTGTTAATTAAATCTATTTAAGAGATAAGTAATCAATCAAAGGAGTTCACATAATGGTCTTGAAGGACCTAGGAACTCACCTAGCATCTTCAAAGCCTACTCGTGCAATGTGTAGATAGCATCCCATTCGACTACCGACACGTTGTATAACCTATATAATAACTAGAGTGTACATCCCATATGATCAGAATAGGCATTAACCGACATAGACCATACTAGCTAGGTACAGAATCTGAAGTCTACCCTACTTAGTAGAAGGTTTGCAACTTGCAAAGGGTAGAACTAGGACACTTCCCGTGTTGGTGCATATTGTTTAGGGGTTATCATAACGTTTCTTTGTACTCTAGACTTATACAGAACTAGATGTACTCCGTTAAGAAGATCCACTCAATGCTTTGCCTTTCTCTCATAGAGCAAAACATTCCCTAGGTGTATTATAGAAGGTACTATCACTAAGTCCTACCAACTCATAATACTTTTTTCTTCCAACGATGGGTCCATTAGGTCATACATTTAAGGCTTATTAGGATAGATCTTCACTTCCTTAGAGATGGTTCGATGTCGTTCCAGCCAACCTATCTCTAAGTCCAGCATTCCACTAAAGAAGGGCACAATTACGGTCTTTCACTTCAAGGCTTCTATTAATCTTCTTTTCATATTCAAGGCTTCACATTCTCGATGGAAATCACATGTTATACTATAATCCGATAAATATATATCTGTGTTATGATAAAAGTCCACGTTTTAAAAAATGGATTTCTTAACCTTTTTTGCATATTCAAGGTTTTACATTCTTTACCTTCTTCTCATATTCAAGCTTTTACATTGTGGACCTTCTTATTCAAGGTCCTATATTAGTCTTTCATAAATGGGAACCTACTTTAGGTCTACAGATCCTAAGACGTCCGTTCTTTCATTCATTCATACACGTACATGATAAGGATACCTAAGCCAACCATGTCAAAGGCTCACATATTCACATAAACTTCATGTATCAAGAAGAGGACCTAATATAACTAATTAAGACACAACATTCATCTTATCATTTATCCAATATCATTGAAGTTCCAAGTAGGGACAACTAAGTCTACCAACATATGATAAAACATCACTCTATAAGAACACTTCTTAGTCCTTCATTATCATATAACATCAATTATAGAAAAAACATAACATTATAACACTCATTCAATATCATATAGACATCACATGAGCACCTTCACCTTTATACCTTCACATTATACAAGATCACACATATATCAGATCATCCTTCACTTTATACATTCATCTAAGCCATAACATTTTGCATATAGTAACATTACTTCATATAAACAACTTCATATTATACCTTCACATGAACCCTAAAACGATACCACTACAATTCACATAATAATTCTTAAAAGGACGTGATCATCATCATATACAATAGATAAGCACCGCCACCATAAGTGGTCCATACCAAGCAATAGCAATTTTATATCAATTCTACATTAACTAAGGGTTAGGTCAACTTTCCTTTTTCAAATAGCCAAGATCACCTTTCCTTAACATCTCTGTAAATTCACAATATAATAACATAATTAACCATAGAAATCAACAATACAACATAAGCTAAACTCAATTCTATCATCATTAGGTCATAAGCAATTAACCCATTCATAAGCCAAATTTAGATATTTGAGAAGATCAAGGGTTATTAGATATTTTCATTAGAAAACATAATTTTACAATCAATAATATCATATCTGATGATATGAAAATATTTCATGTAAGAACCCATGACTTCGATTAAAAAATTGGACTTTTTCATAAACTTTGAGATCTTTGAAAATAACTTTGAAATCGGCTCTAAGGAGATAGAAAGCCTTATATAAAGAACTCACATACATTATTAGAATAAATACAAAATATAATTGAAGAATAAAACCACTAAAATTGTAACAACCCTAAAAATGGATATGCTAAGTAATGCTTAATGTGTCTACAATGCCTACAATTAGACCGGGTTCACACGGATTGATGCGTGTAGAACCAAACCTCTGAACCCTTGTGAAACACAATCCAACTAACTTGGGGAGTTAGTTTATCTAGGAAAGGTTGGGTCTAGGGGTAAAATTGTCTTTTTCTAGGCTAAGGGTAGTGTCTTAATTACCCTAAATATGTAATTAATTATTTAATTAATAAGATGGAGGGGCATTTCGAGGAGAGAGGGCCGAAAATTAGCCTTTGAGTGAAGTCTTGCTCCACCTGTGTTCGAACCTACGTGGAAGCAATGATTTAAATTATTTTAATTAAATTGGTAAAATAATTCAATAAATTAATAATTATTATCTGAATTAAGAAAAAGGAAAAATCAGATTTTTTAAAGGTTTGAAAGAGTCCTAGTTTGACTAAGTCTTTACCTAAGCCTAAACAACCTTTCACGTTTGACTCTCTCTCTCTCTCTCTCACGTCAAAACCTCTCTTTCTTTTCATGTTATCTCTGACAAAATACAAGAACTGACCAGTAACTTAATTTTCTTCACACTTAAAGAACATTCAAGCTAAAAATATAATCAAAACATATCCAAGAACGTTAAGGAAAGGGAGGGTTAGTCTGTCGAAGTTTAGTGTTGAAGCTCGGATTTGGATGTGAGTTGGAGGAGGTCTTTTGGCAGAAATTTCAAGGTTTGAACGTCAAAATAAGGTATGGGTTTTCTTACTCTTGGTACCTTTCCTAAGAGACCCCTAGGACTCAGTCGATTCTAATCTGAAAACTAGGATTTTTTCCCCGTTGCATGTCCCTGTCACTAGCTCCTATCGATGGTTGTAGGTTGGTATGTATGCTGGTGGATATTAGGCATGTAACGTGTTTTTGTAATAAATATGTTCATGAATGTGTTTTTGGAATCGTATGAATGAAACCTATGTTTTTCAATAATATGTGTTTATGTGTGTGCAATGTGTAGCCGTGACTTTAAACATGGGTTGAAGCATGAAATGACTTGTTTTATGGTTGTATTTAACGTGTACAAACTTATATAAATCGTGATGTTCATATGAAGTATAATGTGGCTGATTTGAGTGGAAACTATTAGCAAAATGAGTCCATGAAAATTTACCCAAAGATGTACTACATGATCCAAGAACTACCGTAAGAAGTAACGTGTAATGTTGATGAAAAGGATGCTGAAAATGTACATAATTTCCAGCTATATGTAGATAAGTTTGGTTCTACGCGCATCAATCCATGTGAACCCTGATCTGATCATAGGCATTTTTGACACATTAAGTATCACATAGCATATCCATTTTTAGGGTTGTTACAGAAGACTCTCTAACCTCAAACCATACAATAGGAGATCTACAGCTCCTTCCATATAGAGCTTTAAAAGGAGTCATAGATATGAATGGATAAAAACTATTATTATATGAGACTCCACCAAAGGCAAATGATCATCCCAATTTTTTTGAAGTCAATGATAAGCCCTAATCATATATTTAAGAGTTTGAATGGTATGCTCCTCTTGATCTTCTATTTGAGAATAAAAAGAGGTGCTTAACTTCACTTGAGTATCCACACCTCTTTGAAACGACCTCCAAAACCAAGATGTAAACTGAGCACCTCTACCCAACATAATGCACAAAGGAACCTTATGAAGACTCACTATATTGTCAATATAGATTCTTGCATAATATTCCACCGCATAAGTAGACTTAACGGGATAAAATGAGCAGATTTGATCATTCTATTCACTACCACCCATATAGAGTCATATTGCCTTCGAGTTCGATGTAACCTAACTATGAAATCCATGTTAACATCTTCCCACTTCCAAGTAGGAATTTGGATTTCTTGTAATAAAACACTCAGCTTTTGGTTCTCGACTTTCACTTGTTGGCAATTGGACATTTTGCAACAAACTCAGCAATGTCCATTTTTAGTCCATCCCACCAAAAGACCTCTCTAAGATCATGGTACATCTTTGTAGAACCCGGATGAATAGACTAACGGGATCCATGAGCTTCCTCAAGTATCCTATTCCACAAATCATCCACATTTGGCACACACAATCTCACTTGGTACCTAAGAACGCCATCCCCCCCTGGGAGAATGATTCATTCATTTTTTCAAGAATCGATTCTTTCAAATCCATCAATAATGGATCAAGGTTGTTGTTTGGACTTCACCTCAACCACCAAAGATGACTCGAAGTTATGATGTACCACCACACCACCATATGGAGAACTTTCAATTCAAACTCCTAAACGAGCCAACGTATGAACATCTTTCACTAGGTTTCTCTTGGATTCTTCCACATTGGACACACTTCGCATGGACAAATGAATTAGGGCATCCGCTACCACATTGTCCTTGTCATGGTGATAGAGGAAACTCATGTCATAGTCTTTCGAGAACTCTAACAATATCCGTTGCCGGAGATTTAACTTCTTTTGAGTGAATACATATTGAAAACTTTTATGGTCCATATACACATCAAAATGAAACCCATAAGTATAATGCCTTCATATTTTCAAGGCAAATACCACGACCGCTAACTCAAGGTCATGAGTCGGATAATACTTCTCATGAACTTTGAGTTGCTTAGAAGCATTGGCTATAACTTTGCCATGTTGCATAAGAACATATCCCAACCCGACTCTGGATGCATCACAATATACCAGAAAACCCTTAGTACCCTCCAGTAGGGTCAATACCGGAGAGGAAGTAAGCATATCCTTCAACATTTGGAATCTCCTTTCATATGCTTCCGACCACACAAAATTCACATTCTTTTGAGTTAAGGTTGTCAAAGGGGAATTAATGGATGTGAACCCATCAACAAACCTTCTATAATAACCGGTTAGGCCAAAGAAACTCCTAATATTCTTAGGAGCCAAAGTTCTAGGAAAATTTTTCACCGTTTCGGTCTTCCTTGGATAAACCTCTACACCTTCACTAGAAATAATATGACCATGAAATGCTACCGACCTCAACCAAAACTCACATTTGCTATACTTGGCAAATAATTGGTGTTCCGTAAGCACTTGTAAAACCAGTCTCAAATGGTCCATGTGTTCACCCTTATTTTTTAAATATACCAAGATGTCATCAATGAAGACAATGACAAATGAATCTAGGTAAATTTGAAACACCCTATTCATTAGGTACATAAATATTGCCGGAGAATTAGTGAGACCAAAGGACATTACTAAGAACTCATAGTGACCATATCTAGTCCAAAATGTCGTATTGGGAATATCTTCACCTTTCACCCTAATTTGGTGATATCCCGATCAACTCAATCTTGGAAAAGTAATTCGCACCTTAGAGTTGATCAAATGAATCATAAATCTGAGGGAGAATATACTTTTTCTTGATTGTGACTTTGTTGAATTGACGGTAATCGATACACATTCTAAGGGACCCATCCTTCTTCTTCACAAACAATACCGTACCACCCGATGGAGAAATACTAGGCCGAATGAAACAATTGTCTAGTAGATCTTTGAGCTGATCCTTTAACTCTTTCAATTCGGCCGGAGTCATCCGATAAGGAGGAATCAAAATGGGATTTTTATCCGGTAAAAAGTCAATACCAAAATCAATTTTCCGTTCGGGTGGAATACCAGGAAGATCATTAGGAAAGAGCTCTCGAAATTCCCTCACTACGGGGACCGACTCAATAGTAGGAATCTCAGAGTCTAAATCTTTTACTCTCACAATATGGTATAAACACCGTTTAGAGATAATCTTACAAGCTTTCAAACAAGAAATTATACGACCTCTAGGAATAGAATTTTCCCCCTTCCACTTTAAAACGGGTTCATTTGTAAAGTTAAACTTCACAACCCTTGTTCTACAATCTATGGAAGCGAAACAAGCATGCAACCAATCAACCATATCAAGTTCTACTAATTCAACATAAGTAACTCTATTAGGCAATCTTATAGGATAATTTCTATATACTCTCTGTGGAACAATCGACTCACCCACCGGGGTAGTCACCATAAAAGGTACCATAAAAGGTTCATTCAAGATATCGGGCAAAATATCAAACTTTTTAGCTACTAGAGGAGTAACAAATGATAAAGTATCACCGGGATCAATTAAAGCATATGCATATATCAAAAAGTCTTTCAACATACCGGTCACCACATCTGGAGAAGTATCTTGCTCACCCCTACAGCGAAGAGTATAAAAGTGATTGTTCTTCATAACATCAACATTAGAACCGCTTGCTTGAGCTTGCCCTTGACCCTTGTCTTGAACCTTCAAATTTGGGAAATTTCTCACCTTTTGGACACTCTTACCACAACTAAAGCAATTGTATGTCCCAATGAGGCAATCACCATAATGCTTCTTTCCACACTCTACAAGTTGGCTTCATACTTGATGAACTAGTACCCTTTCCCTTTTGAGGCTTAGGGTTTAACACCCTATCATCACGATCCTTAGGGAACTTGGAAGGAACTTGATTAGAAAACCTCTTTTTGAACCTAAGATTGTCTTGGATATCAAGCCTACCCAATGAAGTACCACCATCAAAACACTTTGTCGTATTGGTATCTCTACCCTTACTCTTAACCCTTGTCCTGCACTTGTTGAACATGAACCATGAGACGATAAATGTTCATATTATCATGTAGCATAGCCGAACAACATTTTTCTTTCAAGTCATTTGACACTCCTGTCACAAAGCAGATCCTTTCATCCCTAGGGTCGGAAACCAAAGAAGGAGCATACTTTGACAATTTAGTGAATTTAAAAGAGTTGTCAAGTACACTCA
Source organism: Solanum lycopersicum (assembly GCF_036512215.1). NCBI lineage: Eukaryota > Viridiplantae > Streptophyta > Magnoliopsida > Solanales > Solanaceae > Solanum > Solanum lycopersicum. The sequence goes on along the minus strand of NC_090801.1, from coordinate 17,050,906 downwards.
TACCTCCTTGACGAAGGTTGATGAAGTCTTCCACTTTGACTTCCCTCTTTTCCCTAGGAAAAAACCTATCACGAAAATCCTTCTTGAAAATCTCCCATGTCATCGGTCCACCACTTAAAGGCCTATTGTCTCACCATTGGACATACCAAGTTTGGGCCACATCTTTGAGTTGGTAAGTGGCTAACGCAGCCTTCTTACTTGTAGTCAACCCCATAGCATAGAGAATTTTATAGGTTTCATCAATGAACTCTTGGGGTCTTCTTCCACATTGGACCCATAGAAAGTAGGGGAATTCATCCTAGTGAAATCCCTCAAACGGGAGGCGATGGTGCTTACTTGTTGGTTTTCTCGAGTTACCACCTCCCGATTATATTGGTCCATCATAGATTGTGCTTGAGTAGTGATGGCTTGTTCTTGGGTCATAATGGCTTAGGTGATTTGGAGAAAGCCTGCCCTTATATCCCCGTCCGTCATGGCCAGAGGATCGGCCGAAACTTGATCATCAATAGCAACTTCCTCTTGAGGAGGGACTTGGTTGTCATGTGCCACCCACATTAACAACTCCTTGTTCGACCCTTCTTGTGGCTTCTCTTCGAGTAATCATACCTATAACCACCATACAATGTTTATGTGAAAGAACACATAACTTAGACTCTAGAGGCACGACATAGAATTACAAGAAGATGAGAGTTTCCTAAGTATCACATAGTTCCTCATTCATAAGTGAGGTGTGCTTCACAATTATAAATAAGAATCTACATACACATGGCTTAATGAGATATTGTTCCTAAAGTTATTCAAACTAATGCTTTGTACCAAGTTTTTCACATCCGGGGAGCACCCACTAGACGTAACCGGCATCATCATCCTAGAAGAGGATTAAGACTAGCCTCTTAGCCATCGTCATAACATATCATAGGTTAAAACTGCAGAAAATTTAAAACTTTTGTTCCTTCCACACTGAGGTTTACTTAGATCTCTCGCTTACATGTAATATATATATATATATATATATATATATATATATATATATATATATATATATATATATCGAATATACATAGACCCTTCGTATGATAAGATTGCATAGTAGTCCACTTTTATTTCACATACATAGTATAGGAACATAATCTCAAAAGAAGTCTACAATATGTCTCATACTAAACCATCTAAAACGATTTCAAATATTTGGGATTAACCCATACTTCAATACAACAAAGAGCCTCATATAGGCTATACAACAATAATCTTCAAATGAAAAGGAAAGAACTAGAAGTCTTATAACCAGAAAAACATCAATAGCTTGGTAATGGCATTGTCCTCAGAAGGTGAGGGCCTACCTAACTTTTAGGTAATATCTAAGTAGTCTTCAAAGGCCTTCTATAAGATCAACAGTCGGACCTTACATTGTAGTAAACATAAAAGATGGGTTAGTACACAGTTGTACTAAGTATAAGTATATGGACATAAAACAAGTGAAGTCGTGCAAAAAGGGACATTCATTCAAAACATATTAATTTAATTTGAAAAACATTATGAATATCCAAGAACTTATATAAGACAATAAACACATAAACCTTAAGTCAAGATCGCGTACATCACAAGACCAACAATATCAAGTCAAGTCAAGTCAACATACATATCAATATAATTGAGCACATAATCAAGACAACTCTATCATCAATTTATAACATCAACAATCATGCATTATAGTTCATAACATCATAAAAAAAAGCAAAATCCATTACTCATGAACCCCCATTAAGTCCACTAGTGCAATAGCTAAGCAAGGTCCCATAACCTCACTCGACCAAGTAAAATCAAGAACTATAAGAAATGTCCAACTTCACATACTATATCATTAAGAAATAATATCATCATACTTTATAAGTAGACACCAACCACATGTTCATAAATGAAACCCATATCACATAGTGTCATCAACATGTAAGAGTAAACATATGCATAACATATACATTATTGAACATAGTAAAAACCTCCTAAGGCTTTGCTCAAGAAAATTAGAGCAAGGCATATGTATAGTCCCATACCCCTACCTAGTCTAAGTAAAACTTCTTAAGTCACCCTAGTTAGTATTTACTCTATTACTTCATTTTACTTTCAGGAACATTTACTTTAACAAACATAGACCACAAGAGCTAAATGTGGAATCTGGTTTTGTAAAACCTTACACGGATGGAAGGTGGTGTACCGGCCAAAGTATAAACAAACATGAACATAGCATCTAGGTGGATCCACTAGCTAGTATTCCTATTGTGGCAACATAGATTATGAGTCTTGGGGCTGTCATCGAAACATCACTCTATGCCCTTTTTGGACTATGAGGCTATCCACCCCTTAAGGACTATGGTGAACCCTACCTTCCTTTCATGGGAAGGCGCCACCCCTCATATACAAGTTCACTTGGTGATTTGCTAGAGTCCTTTTTGATATGTCTTTCATTATCAATCATTACTTAGTATTAGGTCATAGGGTCTATACCTTACATAATCATCGTTATAGATCAACAGAAATTGCATGAGAATTGTCCTTCCATAACAATTCACACATGTTAGGTTACCACATTTACATTATCATATCATAATATGATACATAGACAACTCATAACCAACCTTATATCATTACATCTTAGCAAAAAACTCACAAGCTATATATCAAGGCATTTCAATTTAACATTATACCAACCCTAATCAATCTCACTATAAGGTATACCTCAATGTAACTTCATCACTAAACACAAGTAATCATAATTCAAGTAAAGGTTAGGATCATAAAGACTTACCCAATCTCCTTCACAAGCCATCATCCATGGTTTTACCATCAACCATCCAATTCAACCCAACATTGGGTATAATACGATCATATCCAATAGTAATTGACACAATAGCTAGGTCAATTGAATCATCACTATCCAAATTAACTTCAATTGATAACCTAGGGTTAGAGGAATAGGGTTAGTCATAAATTACTCAAGAAATAGATCTAATATCAACAATACATTACCCTAGGCAGTCCATGAATGAATTATAATAGATAAAACAAGTCTAACAATCAATACATTCTTCAATTCCCATCAATTTGTAAGCAATATCCAAGATTGGGGAATTTGGGAAAGGGACATGATCTACATGAAATTGCATCAATTAACATCAATTAACCAAAAATATACACTTAATTAGTCATAGTAAATCATAATTTATCATTAATTTGAATACCTTAATGAAGATTAATACACTAAATTCAAGTTAAATCCTTGATACTTAATCTTCTTCTTCAAGCTTTGGTATTTCTTCAGTGGAGGTTGAATAGAGAGAGAAGCTAGAGAGAGGTGAGAGCGTTTGGTTTTGATTTGGGAATTTGATTTTGAGTTGTTAAAATGTGTGGAAAACTGATCTAAAATCAATATATATCCCCCCCCCCCCACCCAATGAAATACCCAAAAGACCCCTCACTTAAATTGACCCTTTAGTGAAATACCCAAGCTAAGTTTGGGGTCCTTTCGTGGACCCCTAAGACGATCCTTAGGGGGTCAGACCTGGATGTTTTTACTCTATATATATGGTTTAACATATACAAAGTCATTTTAAAAGTTTTATACCTCATACAACACCTCCAAACCTTTCCAAAACCTAAGGACTTTTCACTAGTTAAGTTTGACTAGTTTCAGAACGTCATGGACGTTTTTTGACGTCTTGACTCCAAAAATACCTAAATGGTTTGTTAACATTATTTTAGGCCTTGTGAAAGTGTTACTAATCTTAGATCAACATGTGAGTCTCTAGCTAAGGTCTTAAACTTTCGAAGTTTTAATTGTTCTTTCTATAGTGATGAAAAACATTCATGATTAGGCTAAGTCATCTTCATTGACGCTAATCATCTTCTGATCTCAAATTGTCAATGCGTAGAATATCCTTCCGATATCATCTAAACGTCAATCTAAATAATCCATTACCTTATTATATTCTCTCTTTCAAGAATAGGCAAGTAGCTCAAACCCATAACCACTTTTTCAAGCATGTCACAAACATCAAACCTAAAATTGCTAGTATTGAACTAATTTCCCATTCAAATTAATATTTTTCGAGTATCAAGGAGAGATCCAAAGTAGAAATTAAGTATTCTACCTTAACATTTAAGTTAAACCCATGGTAATTAGACCAATTTCATGTATGAAAAAAAACAAAATTGAACATAGCAACACACCCACTATATTAAATGAACACCAAAACCCAATTGAGAACCCTCCCCTCCTCCCCAAATCTTGGCATATTAACCACCCATCACAAAAAGCAAAAAAATTGTATTTTCCATGAAAGCAACCATGGGTAACTTGATATCAAGCAACTAAGAACAAACTCACTTTGGTTTGAACTTTTATTTATTAAATTCAATCTGCAAAAGATAGAAAAGTGTTTTTTCAAAGGTAAAATACTCTAAAATTTCTCAACTCTATTCTAGAAACAGAACTTTTGGTGTTCAAATCCAAACTATCTAAAATCTGTAACCTTTGGGCTATTTATACTTCCCTAAAATTTGATTCGGAATCCATTTCACGACTCACTGGACCTCATTAGTAGGGCTCGCCAAACCTTCTTGACAAATCACACCTCTCGTAAGCTCGCGTTATGATCTATAGCTTTAGGTTTTTGAATCTCAGTTGGCGTACTCAATTGGATCAGCCTTTAACTTTCGGTGATTTGCTAAGTACCACCTTGGTTTTCCTTTTAATAATAAATCTTTACTTTGAACACAGTGGCTTTGGGCAATGTGAATAAGGAAATCTGTTCTCATTCGGTGCATCATCGTTGCTACCGAAGTTCACTGACCTTTTTTCGATTGACAAAAGTGTTATGCATTATCAGTTTGAATGAAGTTGTACTCAGTTGGTAATCTTCCCTCATGTTAGGAGATCAACAATATTTACTTTGCACTTCTTTTCGTATTTTTGGCCATTCTTTCAAACATTAGTCATTGCCTTGTTATAATGCCTTCATAGTTGAAATCGTCAAAATTCTATCACAATAGGACAAAATTAGGCATTCAGGACACTAATTTCTAAGATAAATGGACCTTAGATGAGTGAAAATCTTTCATTCGTCATTTTTTCAATAAGTGAATGTGCCTAACCTTCATAATTTGGCCATGCAACAAGGAAAAGAGCTACATATTGATCATAGTGGAAAACATTCCAATTCATAGAGTGATTTCATTATATGCCTTCATCCAAGTTTTTCCACTTTGAGTCAAAGTGATAATCTTATTGTGGAACATTATAGCCCTTTCTGATTTAGTCGACAATTTTGGTATTGTCAAGATGTTCCTGGTGTTGACATCTCTTAAAAGGCGCAAGGTTTTGATGACTCAAAAAATAAACAATTTGAAGAGAATTTACAACAATAAAAATAATCAAAGCAAAGGGAGTTACCACTAAATTTTAGGAAAATCTAGGAAACAAATTAATTAATTAACTCAAAAGATGATGGGTATGAAAGTGATTAGTGTATCATGCGGAAGCTTACCATTTCAAATCATGCTATCAATAAATTAGATGATAAAACTTCTATTAAAAACATAATATTGCTATACTAAAAATAATATAAAATAAGAATATTAAAACTATTGATACAATCAATCTCCTCATAAATAAACCTCATAAGAATCTTCATTTTGGCTGGTATTTTACTATTGATATGCGAAGGGAAGACACCGATTTATAGGATTTAATACATTTCCTCTAAGAAAAAATTATATTTTCCTTTCAGGAAAAGCAAAAACATTTATGATAATGTCATGTCTTTTCTTTTAGGAAAGAAAATAAATTTCAAATAAGGTAAAGAAATCAGGGCAAAACCCAAACAAAAGAATGCATATGAAACCTATAAATTCTAGATAAGGGTTCAAGTAATTCTGATTGGAAGTTATTCTACAATGGATTCCGACTGAATTTATTTTTTTCAAATTTAGAAGAAGATAAAACATTGTACAAGTATAATAAACATACAATATATGAAAGTCAAGAAGGGGGTGAACTAAAATTCTCTTCAGTCGACTTCCTACTCTGGTAAGTCAACTCATATACACGTTAGTAAAACAAATAAACAGTAATGATAAAATTCCCTCCAGTCGACTTCCTACTCTGGTTAGTCGACTCACCTACACGTTAGTAAAATAGATAAATAGTAAAAATAACTTGCAGTAAGTAAATAACACAGAGTGTTTTTGTACTGGTTCGGTCACCAATGTTGTGCCTAGTCCAGTCCCCTTGGGTTACAAAGGTTTCCTTAAGAGATTGTTGAGAACTTGAGTTTTACGGAATGTTACGATTGAGAGCCCGTCTGATAAGAAAATAAGATCTTCTTTTTTGACACAACCTCTATCTATATAACTTATACTCGAATGTTTCTTTCTCTTTTCTTTACAATTGTTCAGTCAAGGATGTACAAAGTATTATGAAAGATAAAAGAAGATTACAATATAAGTTCAAGTGAAGTGTGTGCCTCACATCTAAGACTGAGACAGGTTTAAATAGCTGTGAAAGATGATGCCCTATTTCGGAAACCCAAGGGAGTTGAAAATCAAGAATCCTTAGATGATTCCTTGATTTATTTGAATTTATTTGTTGAATCATGTTCGTATCTGATATGACATGATTAAATCAATTCCTTCCTTTGTTAGATGGACTCCTTGAATCTTGGCTGATCTTCCATATCTTATTGAATCTTTGGCTGATCTTAAATCTTCTGATCTTCAATCTCTTCCTTGAATCTTGGCTGATTGATTCATAGATATTTCTTTTCCTTAATCTTGGTTGATTAGTTAATCTATTAATCTTCTGATCTTTACTCTCTTTCTTGAATCTTGGTTGATTGATTTACAGGTATTTATTTTCCTTAGTCTTGGCTGATTGATTTACAAATATTTCTTTCCCTTTTGTATCCTCCTGCCTTTCCTGTTTTTTGTTCATTAATCCAGACTAGGATTCTGTTTCGTCTTGTGTTGTTTCCCGTAATGTTTCCATGACTTCCAGGCTGCTCGTACTATTCCTTGTTAATTCCTGCGAGATGTCATTAATCAAAATATCATAAGTTAACAATATATACAGATAACAAATTAAACAATTATATAAGAAACGACCTAATGTTTATCTAATGTCAATAATATACAGAATATTGAAAAATCATCGAAATCCATTTGAGTAGCTTCAATGGGAAGAAACTCTAGTTACCTGTAAAGACACATAGTAAAAATGTTAGTAATAAATAAATATGAATCAAATAATTACTTAAAAATAAAAACTTGTCTATTAACATGGGAGGCCTTGAAAATTGACGGCAATTTATTCATCAAACACTTTCAACATATCTAATTAAAATGGGAGACCTTGTAAATCTATGATAATTTCTTCATCAGCCACTTTTAACATACAAAATACAAAAATCCAAAGTACATTTTCGTCTTTAAAATAGGGAGGCCAGAAAAACCCGACATCGAGATTTTTTTCATTGACCAGGTGATATGGACTCTAGTTTACATGATGAATTAGAATAGCCATTAAAAATAACAAAACGCATTTAAAGAATGTATATCAACAACAACCAATAGTTAACGAGGCAATCAACAAAATAAAAATAAACTTATAAAACAGTAAAGAAAGAGACTATACAAAAGATATAAAATCCTAACAGTAACAATAATAAAAAGAATAATATAATAATAAAAAAAATATGTATCAACATGATTGAAGCCACATATGAACGGAAAATGAATAATTCAACAAAAAAGCTAAACAATACAAATTCACCATGAAGAAAATTGAATCAACAGAAAAATGCAACTAACACAATAAACATAACTAAATCAACTTAACCAAAACATAAGAGCAAACAAGTTAACAAGATTGAGGATGAAGATCAAAACAAACATGACTATTAATCAACCTTTAAAATAACATTAGACTAAGATAGAAAAGAAAAATAAGAAGAAAAAAAATGTCACAGCCCAAGGTAGCCCCTAGACGTAATATATTGTACAAGACCCTGAAAGGTCCCATACAAGATACTTATATTTCGTTATACAAAATGATAGAAATATAAGATTCAAAAGAAAAGTTCGACATAAAATAGTTTGTAAAATGAAGTGGAAGTCTACACATTATCTCAAAGACATCTAGTAAATAAGAGGTGCTCAGGATATAGCCCGTACATCAAGTCTAAAAACTTAAATAATGAAAAAATGAAATAAAGGTTCAGTGTCACATCCAAGGAGCACCCCCTAGACATAACCGGCATCGGCGTCTTCGGAGAGGACTAAGACTAGACTATTAGCATTCGTCATAGCATATTATAGGTTAAAAAGTGTGGAAAATTAAAACTTTTCATCTAAATATACTTAATGAGGTTTACATAGACCTCTCGTATACATATTATTTACACGGGGAGTTCACTTAGACTTCTCGCATACGAAGCTTACATAGGCTTCTACTTTTATGTCACATATACATTATACACAATATAGACACTAATAGAAATGTCTCATATAAAACCATCTAAGTCGGAATAGAAATAATTCGGGCATAACCCTTACACAAATGTATAATTTCCACTTAGGGCTTACAACAATGTCTTTGACAATAAGAGTGAAATGGATGTCATTAGATTATAGCAAGTCATATTGGTAGAATGAGAAAAGGCACCATCCTCGGATCTTGAAGACATACCCACACTTGGAGATATGATCCAATCCTTCTTGCAAATTGGCCACGAACCTTCAACGATCAGAAACTAAAATGTTTGAGAAAAAAAGACATCACTTGTACTAAGTATGGAAACATATGCACACGCCACTTAATAATCATGCCAAAGGGGACATTTGTTCAAAACCATGCCAATTTACTTTTGTAAAGACTTATGCACATCCAAAAACACATATAAGACTATAATCATATATTCCATAAGACAATAGCATATTCAACAAAAGACCAACATCATCAAGTTAAGTCAAGTCAACATGTGTATAGCATAGTAGAATTCATAGCCAATGCAACTCTAACTTCATGTCATAACCACAAAGCATGTTTATGAGTTCATAACATTGTAACATAAGTAAAACCCTTACCCATAACCCTTTACGAAGCCTACTAGTGCAATGGTCAAGTGAAGCCCCATAACTCCACTCAACCAAACAAAGCAACCAAAGGATCATGAATAATGTTTAACATCACATAACATAGCATCATGAGTATCCATCATCATATTTAGCAATATAGACCATTAACATGAAGAATCAACATAAGCATATCATTCATTTCATAAGATCATATTAACATATGAACCTCCTCCTAGGGATTCCCTCAAGGCCAACTAGTGCAATGTATAGGTAGAGTCTCATGCCCCTACCTAGACTAAGTCCAACCCCTAAAGTCCTCCTAGTTAGAGTTAACTTTATTACATATGAGCTAATGTGGAATGCGGTGTCATGGAACCCTACACCGAAAGAAGGTGGACTACTTGCCACGGTAGTACCAATACATGAACATAGCATCTAGGTGGATCCACTAGCTAGTATTCCTATGGGGGCAACATAGTTCAAGAACTAAGAGATTTACTTGGGATCCTCTTTATGAACCATGCATTATAGTCACCAATCTCATGAGTACAATAGTTACTTGGGAAGGGACACTCCTCACTACTAGTTCACTCGGTGCTAAGCTAGAGTCCCTTTTGAAATGTCCTTCGTTGACAACCATAACTGATTATGAGTCATAGGATACTACTCCTTGTATAGTCATAATCATTAGCTCAATCGGAATTGCATGAAAACATCCTTTCATACAACCCTCATATGTGATATTTTCACATTATAATTATTATGTCATAATAATGCACATAGGAAATTCATAACCAACCTTATGTTTTTACACCTTAAGCCATAATCTGACAATCATATAATCAAGTCATTTCAATTGTATTATAATACCACACCTACTTAATCTAATCAAAAGATATAGTTTAATTGAGATTCATCACCAAGTACAAATCATCATAATTGAAGTAAAGATTTGAGATCACAAAGACTTACCAAATCTCCTTCCAAAGTCATCATCCATGGTCTTACCATCAAACAACCAATTTCATCCAATAATGGGTGTAATAACATAAATAAATAGAAATTAACACAATAAATAAGTCAATTGCATCAATACAAGTCAATTTTACACTAGTTCATAACCTGGGGTTAGGGGATTTGGGTCAATTCATATTTTTTTTACATACTAGATTAACTCATCAAGAAATAGCATAATTGAATCATAATACATCATAATCAAACCAAATG